>NW_026575319.1:80000-82500 GCF_028641065.1 Leucoraja erinaceus | reverse complement strand
ACACCGCCATTCAATATGATCATGGCTGATCATCCAACTCAGTATCCCGTACCTGCCTTCTCTCCATACCCTCTGATCCCCTTAGCCACAAGGGCCACATCTAACTCCCTCTTAAATATAGCCAATGAACTGGCCTCGACTACCCTCTGTGGCAGAGAGTTCCAGAGATTCACCACTCTCTGTGTGAAAAAAGTTCTTCTCATCTCGGTTTTAAAGGATTTCCCCCCTTATCCTTAAGCTGTGACCCCTTGTCCTGGACTTCCCAAACATCGGGAGCAATCTTCCTGCATCTAGCCTGTCCAACCCCTTAAGAATTTTGTAAGTTTCTATAAGATCCCCTCTCAATCTCCTAAATTCTAGAGAGTATAAACCAAGTCTATCCAGTCTTTCTTCATAAGACAGTCCTGACATCCCAGGAATCAGTCTGGTGAACCTTCTCTGCACTCCCTCTATGGCAATAATGTCCTTCCTCAGATTTGGAGACCAAAACTGTATGCAATACTCCAGGTGTGGTCTCACCAAGACCCTGTACAACTGCAGTAGAACCTCCCTGCTCCTATACTCAAATCCTTTTGCTATGAAAGCTAACATACCATTCGCTTTCTTCACTGCCTGCTGCACCTGCATGCCTACTTTCAATGACTAGTGTACCATGACACCCAGGTCTCGCTGCATCTCCCCCTTTCCTAATCGGCCACCATTTAGATACTAGTCTGCTTTCCCGTTTTTGCCACCAAAATGGATAACCTTCGAACAGTTTCTCGGACAGGTCCGGCTCATTCGCCAAAAACTCCTTGGCCTCCCCTTTGAAGTTGGGTTGGTCGTACAGGGCGATTTTACTCATGGTTCCCGAGGTGTCAGCGCTCCACAAGTCTCCTGTCAGAAGCTGGAGGAACGATGAGCTTCCTCGGGACTCGGCCACGCTTTTATGTTCATCTCTCACCCACGCATCAGGCGACCCATCCAATCGCTGGTCACCACCTCAGCCACGATGACAACCCGTGCATACAGGGAACTGCAGGTGCTGCCTATCAAGGAAAGGCGCAATGTGCTGGAGTGACTCAGCGGGTCCCCTCCCTCCCCTCCCTCCCTATCTCTCCGCACATGTAGCTGCCGTGAGGAACAAGACCTGTCTATCCCACCCACTCCCCGCCAACCGCGTCCACATTTACTCAACAAACAACTGGAGGCATTTTGCATTGAGTTCAACATTTTATTTCATTCTTTAAATGAGCAGTAAAGCGACGGGTCATTTGCCCGGGAGGAGGGGAGGGGGAGCTGGGAGGAGGGGAGTAGTTGCATCTGAGGCGAGGCTCACACCTGGACGAGGCTCACACCTGGGCGAGGCGCACACCTGGGCGAGGCTCACACCTGGGCGAGGCTCACACCTGGGCGAGACTCACATCTACTGCCCCCGCTGGAGCAGCACGCAGGGCGTCGGTCCCACCTCAGTGTAGCTGTTGACCAGAGGGCGGAGCGAGGTGAGTTTGTCGTTCCATTTGTCGCCGTAGTTGGGCCACTCGTCCCCCTTGTAGGTGATGAGGCGCTCCCCGGTCTGGTCGGCCTTCTGGTGGAGAATCCACACGCCCTGCTTCACCTTGTGAGACGAGACCAGGTTATTAAACTTGCCTCTCCCCAGGTTATCAACCTTCTCCGTGACTGGTTGGGCCTTGCCAACGTAGTCCACATGCTCGTACAGATCGATCTCCGGGTTCAGCAGCTCCTCTTCAACCAGCCGCAGCGAGCTCAGCTTATGGCAGAAATTACAGCCCAGGGTTTTGTAGTCGCCGGGCGCGAAGATGATGAACTCGCCCTTGTAGTTGGGATCCGTGTAGGCGACCCAGTGGTGGCCCTCCACCCGCGCCGACTGGGCAGCGTTGTCGAACATCTCGTTGGCCAGGTCCGGCATATTCCTCACAAACTGCTTGGACTTCCCTTTGAAGTCGTGTTGGTCGTACAGGACGAGTTTATTCATGGTTCCCGAGGTGTCAGCGCTCCACAAGTCTCCTGTCAGAAGCTGGAGGAACGATGAGCTTCCTCGGGACTCGGCCACGCTTTTATGTTCATCTCTCACCCACGCATCAGGCGACCCATCCAATCGCTGGTGGCCACCTCAGCCACGACGACAACCCGTGCATGCAGGGAACTGCAGGTGCTGGTTATCAAGGAAAGGCGCAATGTGCTGGAGTGACTCAGGCGGGTTTCCTCCCTCTCTATCTGTCCAATAGCACTGCACATGTAGCTGCCCCTCTCCTCCACCCTTGCACTCCCTCCAACACCCCCCCCCCCCCCTCCCCGCACCCACCCCACGCCCCTCCCTCACAAAGCTGTCGTCTGTTTGATCCAAATAACAAATGGTGACTCCACATCCTGCCATATACATATATCAGCAGCAGCTGTGATACAACTGGTGACTCCACATCCTGCCATATACATATATCAGCAGCAGCTGTGATACAACTGGTGACTCCACATCCTGCCATATACATATATCAGCAGC
>NW_026575319.1:47500-75000 GCF_028641065.1 Leucoraja erinaceus | reverse complement strand
CATACTCCAGAATTGGCCTCACCAATGCCTTGTACAATTTTAACATTACATCCCAACTTCTATATCAATGCTCTGATTTATAAAGGCCAGCACACCAAAAGCTTTCTTTACCACCCTATCTACATGAGATTCCACTTTCAGGGAACTGTGCACAGCTATTCCCAGATCCCTCTGTTCACCTACATTCTTCAATTCCCTACCATTTACCATGTAGCTAAAAGGTTATAGCAGCGCATTTGGAAAGCAGTGATGGGATTGGCCAAAGTCAGCATGGATTTGTGAAGGGGAAATCATGCTTGACTAATCTTCTGGAAATTTGTGAGGATGTAACAAGTAAAATGGATAAGGGAGGCCCAGTGGATGTGTCTCTGGACATAAAATTCCTAAGGAATTGGACAGGCTAGCAAAATGTTCCCCATGTTGGGGGAGTCCAGAACCAGGAGTCACAGTTTAAGAATAAGGGGTAGGCCATTTAGGACTGAGATGAGGAAAAACGACAAAGGAGGTGAAATTGCTGATCAGAGCAACGATTGATCTGACAAATGCATAGAAAATATTGAACAGGATACCTAAAACGGGAACAGAACACCAACTTACATAGAAACATAGAAATTAGGTACAGTAGTAGAGGCCATTCGGCCCTTCGAGCCTGCACCGCCATTCAATATGATCATGGCTGATCATCCAACTCAGTATCCCGTACCTGCCTTCTCTCCATACCCGCTGATCCCCTTAGCCACAAGAGCCACATCTAACTCCCTCTTAAATATAGCCAATGAACTGGCCTCGACTACCCTCTGTGGCAGAGAGTTCCAGAGATTCACCACTCTCTGTGTGAAAAAAGTTCTTCTCATCTCAGTTTTAAAGGATTTCCCCCTTATCCTTAAGCTGTGACCCCTTGTCCTGGACTTCCCCAACATCGGGAGCAATCTTCCTGCATCTAGCCTGTCCAACCCCTTAAGAATTTTGTAAGTTTCTATAAGATCCCCTCTCAATCTCTTAAATTCTAGAGAGTATAAACCAAGTCTATCCAGTCTTTCTTCATAAGACAGTCCTGACATCCCAGGAATCAGTCTGGTGAACCGTCTCTGCACTCCCTCTATGGCAATAATGTCCTTCCTCAGATTTGAAGACCAAAACTGTACGCAATACTCCAGGTGTGGTCTCACCAAGACCCTGTACAACTGCAGTAGAACCTCCCTGCTCCTGTACTCAAATCCTTTTGCTATGAAAGCTGTGGTTTAATTATGGTTTAATAACGGCAAAAATACTTATACTGCCATTTTGGAAAAATACATCGATACCAACGCTTAAAATGTGGATTTCAAACATGTCAGAAACCCAACATCTTGAGGAAATGCGATTCCTCCTAACAGACAAAGTAGACCAATTGTTAAGGATTCCGTCTCCATTTGTCGACTTCTTACAAGCACATGGTGCAACATAAATGTAGAAATGACCGGTTTCAGGATTGGGTGAATGGTGGTCAAGAAGAATAAATAACTATCTCTCCTTTATTCTTCTGCTTTCTATCTCGTCTTCTTTTCTTTCTATTTTCTTTCTTTTCTCCTTTCCCTTGTCTCACCTTTCGGTATCACACACCGCTCTGTTACTTTTCTATTCTCTTTCTGTCTCCTTTTTACTGTTGAAATAAAAACATATAAAATAAGAATCTGTAATAGAAACATAGAAATATAGACAATAGGTGCAGGAGTAGAGGCCCTTCGGCCCTTCGAGCCTGCACCATTCGCCATTCAATATGATCATGGCTGATCATCCAACTCAGTATCCTGTACCTGCCTTCTCTCCATACACCCTGATCCCTTTAGCCACAAGGGCCACATCTAACTCCCTCTTAAATATAGCCAATGAACTGTGGCCTCAACTACCCTCTGTGGCAGAGAATTCCACAGATTCACCACTTTCTGTGTGAAAAATGTTTGCCTTCTTCACTGCCTGCTGCACCTGCATGCCTACTTTTTTTTTTTTTTTTTAATTTTATTTTTATTAGAAGTACGGTAAATTACAATCCTACACAACACATATATCTTAATACATTTTTTGTACCGCTTCATTTTTTTTGAGCTTTAAGAAAAAGGTAGAAGTAAGGAAAGTAAAGAAAGTGCTAGAGAGTCGTGAAGTGCAAGAGTGTTGGGAAAAGAAAGCCCCTTAGGAAAGAAGTTAGAGAAGGAAGTAAAGTGAGAAAATAGACCCTAGAAAAGAAAGAAAGAGAAAATAGAAACAATCGCTCTATTATAACATTAAACTCCGCAGAAAGGGGACTACCAACCAAGTCTGTTTTTGTTGTTTTACCTCCCGTTACCAGGTCCTGACTATTGCACCTCATACTTGTAATAGGTCCAGAAACATAGACCACGTCTTTTGGAATTGGTCTGCTTTACCGGCTAGGAGGAATCTCATCTCTTCCAGATGTAATGTTTCAAACATATTTGATATCCACATTTTTATTGTTGGTGTCGGCGCATTTTTCCAGAATTTAAGTATAAGCTTTTTTCCCATTATTAGCCCGTAATTAAATAAATTCTTCTGAAACACGTTTAATTCAGGGTTACCTTCCGATATTCCGAAGATAATCCATTCTGGTTTTGGTACCAGTTTTATTTTGATCAATTTTGAAAAAATATCAAATATTTCATACCAGAATTTTTTGATTTTTATACAAAAAACAAAAGAGTGCGCTATGGTAGCTTCTTGACACAGGCATTTATCACAGATTGGTGAAACATTAGGGAAGATTTTATTTAATTTAGTTTTTGAATAGTATAATCTATGTAATGTTTTAAATTGAATGAGCGTATGTCGTACGTTGATCGAACATTTATGCACCTGTAGTAAATGATTATCCCAGGTCTCTTTTGAGATTTTTATAGCTAATTCTTGTTCCCAATCTTTTCTAATTCCATCTGTTGTGGGTATTTCTATGTTTAAAATGATATTATATAGGTACGATATTAAATTAGCTGATTCCGCCTTGGTCTTCATTGCTTCATCCAATAAGTCGGAAGGCATATTATGATAGTCTTTTGTGTGTTTTTTCAGATAATCACAAATTTGAAGATATTTAAAATATTGGTTATTTTTCAAATTATATTTCAGTTGTAGTTGTTGAAATGATAGTAAATTCCCCAATTCATACAGATCTTCGAGCGTTTTAATTCCCATTCTTTCCCATTGTATAAATGATTTGTCTATGATTGATGGTTTAAACGATGGATTATTGACTATTGGTATTAAAAGAGATAGGTTTCTTAATTTTAAATTCTGTTTTATTTGTTTCCATGTTCTTATTGTGTTATGTATAATTGGATTTTTATTGTAATTTTTATTATTCAAATTTATTGGTGAGAGGATGGTCGCTCCTATATTACTCGGGAAGCAGTCCCCTTTTTCCATTACCATCCAGTCCGCCTGCTGTGCAGAATTGTCCAGCAGGTGAATCATATTTTTAATATTTACTGCCCAATTATAATACATAAAATTAGGGAGCGCTAGACCCCCCAGCTCTTTTCGTTTATTAAAGTGTGCTATTTGTATTCTATGGGATTTATAATCCCATATAAAATTTGTAATGTCTGAGTCCAATTTTTTGAAAAACTTTTTTGGGAGATATATAGGTATTGATTGAAATAGGTATAGAATTTGTGGTAAGAAAACCATTTTAATAGCATTTATTCTGCCTATTAAGGACATCGGAAGTGTTTTCCAGAATTTAATCAGATTATTCAATTTCTTGAGTAAGGGATTATAATTGGCTTTAAACATATCCTGGTAATTTCTAGTAATTTCAATTCCCAAATATTTGAATTTTTCTGTAGCTATTTTAAAGGGAAATTTCCGAAGATGTGTTGAGTCTTTTGGTTTTATCGACATAATTTCACTTTTGTTCCAATTTATTCTATATCCCGAAAAGGATCCAAAGTCCTCAATTAAATTTAATATGTTTGGTATACTAATTTGCGGTTTTGTGATGTACAGTAGTACATCATCGGCATATAGGGATATTTTATTCTTTGAGTATTTTGTATTATAACCATAAATATCCGGATGTGTTCTTATTTTTTCAGCAAGGGGTTCAATTATCAAAGCAAATAACAGCGGTGATAATGAGCATCCTTGTCTATTGCCCCTTGATAGTTCAAATTTCGAGGATAAAATATTATTAGTTAATATTCTAGCCGTAGGTTTGTTATATAATAGTTTTATCCATGCGATAAAGTTTTCTCCCAATTGGAATTTTTGCAATACTTTAATCATATAATCCCATTCTACTTGATCAAAAGCTTTTTCTGCGTCCAGTGAGATAATAGATAACTCTTGGTCGTGAGATTTATGTGAGTGCATTATGTTAAGCAAACGTCTCAGATTATTGAATGAGTGTCTCTTAGGTATAAATCCTGTTTGATCTCCATTTATTAATCTACTAACGTACCTGCTTAGTCTACTGGCTAGTGTTTTCGCTATTATTTTTTGATCCGTATTTAACAAAGCAATAGCTCTATATGAGCCTGGTTCTTCTATGTTTTTATCTTTTTTAAGTATTAATGTGATCGTTGATTCTGCTAATGTTTCGGGTAAGCTTTGCTCTTTAAAAGCGTATGTATACATTTTCTGTAATCGTGGGGTAACTATATCGTAAAAGGCTTTATAGAATTCACTACTGAATCCGTCTGGTCCTGGTGTTTTGCCATTCTTTAGTGTTTTTATTGTGTCTTCTATCTCCTTAGAAGTAATTGTTGCTCCCAGTTCCTCTTGTTCCCTCAATTCTAATTTTGGAAGGTTACAATTTTCCAGAAATTCTGAAACTTTATTATTATCTATTGACGTTTTAGATGTATATAGATTTTCGTAAAATTGAGCGAATCTTTTATTGATATCCTTGGGTAGTGTTAATAATTCCCCACTATCTGATTTAATCTTTAGTATTGCATTCTCTTTTTCCCGTTTTTTCAACTGGCGTGCTAAGAGTTTGTGGGGTTTGTCCCCGAATTCAAAGTGTTCTTGTTTTGTAACTTGAAATAATGTTATAACTTTCTCTGACAATAATTTATTCAGCTTGAATTTCAATAATAGGATTTTATTATGTTTATCCATAGTTGGATCTTTAGCATTATCTGTATCTAATTGTTTTATTTGTTCTTCTAAATGTCTTTGTTCTTTCTTATTCTTTTTATTTTGATAAGCTTGAAATGAAATAATGACTCCTCTAATAAATGCTTTAAAGGATTCCCATAATAGCGTGGGGGATATATCTGGTGTATCATTTATCTCAAAGAATAAGTCCATCTGTTTTTTTAGATATATACTCCCTTGTGGGTCTTTTAAAAGTTGCGAATTAAACCTCCAGAACGATTTATTCATAGACATTCCTTCTAATTTTAAAACAAAGGTTAAAGGAGAGTGATCTGAAATCGCATTAATGTGGTATTTAGGATTCATAGTGTGTGTAATTAATTTTGTATCCACAAGAAAATAGTCTATCCGTGAATATGTTTTATGCACCGTTGAATAGAACGAGTAGTCCCTTCCCGTCGGATTTGCAATCCTCCATACATCTGCTATATTTGTGTTTTCCATATATGTATGTAAGAGTTCACTGGTTTTAGATTTCATATTACCTTTTTGTTTTTGCATCGATTTATCTAAATAAGGGTCTAAAACACAGTTGAAGTCTCCTCCAATTATAACATTTTGATAATTAAATTCTGCAATTATATTCAGAATTTTATTAAAAAATTGAGGGTTATCAAAGTTGGGCGCATATATATTTACCAGCGTAATTGGCGTATTATTGATCTCTCCTGCTACTATAAGATATCTCCCTTCCTTATCTGAAATAGTATTCTTTGATTTAAATGGAATTCCTTTACGGAAAATAATTGCAGTACCTCTAGATTTAGAAGTGAATGAAGAGTGAAATGTTTGGCCTATCCAGTTAGCCCTCAATCTCGTCTGATCTTGATGTTTAAGATGCGTTTCCTGTAGGAACGAAATGTCCGTGTTGTATGCTTTCAACTGAGCTAGTATCTTGCCCCTTTTAATAGGTTCATTAATACCCCTTATATTCCAACTACATAGTGTGACTCCTCCCATTTTCCTTTGATTGTCGTCATACATTTTTACCAATTTTAATGACCTTACTTATTATGGTGCATCCATACCTCAGGACTCTGGTTATTTTGGAAGCATTTATATTATAGACTTTCTTGGTAGTTCCCCTCTGCGATTGTCCTTGAAAAAAAAACACATAAATGTGACATATTGTGATAAAAAAAAAAAGTATATAGAATAAATGTACGGTGTCTGGATTTCCGACACCGTAGTGAGTGGCCCACTCGTCTGTGGGATACGACATCAATATTGCTTCCGGCGTAGCTGTTATGAGGTTAGCCCCGCTGACTTTATTACTCATAACATAGGGGGTAGGTACCGTTTCCAAATCAGTTCTATTTCACCCCATTGCAGTATATATATATATATATATATTCATTCCGACTTATCAAATCTAATCAAGTATTCAGTTACATATATTCCTCTCTCTTTATCTCTTAACTATTTGTAATTGGTTTTAGTATTGTTAAGAGTGAGCTGTTCGTTGAAAGGGTTAACCAGAGTCAGGCTCCTGGAATTAAGCCAGGTGCCTGAGTCTCTTCCCCTCCCCACTCGAGCTGCGGAACCTGTGAGATTACAATGTTGTCTGCTTTATAACACATATTTATCAATATCAGTTTATGTATTAGTATTGTTAGTTATTAATTACTAATAATTCTCTATACTTTGTAAGAGTCTGTCATAGTATGTAAGCCATGTGATGTTTTTCACTCTCTCTCAGCTTCAGCAGATCTGCATTCTTCTGTTATCAGTATTTCCTGGTTTAAGCATCGCATGTCCTTGAATTAAATTCGAGAGAAGATTATAATGTCTAGACAAGTCTCGTGTAAAATCTGTTACGAATAGCCATTTTAAAGCTTGGTGTTATTCACTTTTTTCTCTTTTCTACTAATATTCTTGTTGGGGGAATAAGCACATTAATTAGTTCATGACGTCTGGTGATCAATCTTCTTTTGTTGCTGCCTCAGCCACGATTTCTTGAGCGTATTTAAGGGATTCTACCGGGTTAGTGAATGTTTTTGAGATTCCCTTGAAAGTGATACGCATCCTAGCCGGATAAAACACTCCACATATGACGCCCTTGACACCGTAGAGAGCTTCTCTGGTCTGTGAGAACTTTCTTCTCTTTTGCACAATCTCATAAGGGTAGTCCCGTAGAAGTTTAATAGAATCATTTCCATACATCATCTTCTCTCCGTGTTTAATTTTTTTCATCAGCGCTTCCACTGTTGGGATATCCCGAAGTTTGACTATAATCTGTCGTGGGTAGGCTTGTTCTCCTTGAAATCTTGATTTAAATCTAGGTAGTCGATGTGCTTCTTCAATTACTGGTGTCTCAGGTAAATTGAGTACATGTTTGATTAACTTGGCAGTGAACTCACGAGCGTTTTCCCCCTCAGCTCCCTCTTTCACTCCACGTATTCGTATATTTTGACGTCTTGAGCGAGCTTCTAGTTCAACACATTTATCAGATACTTTTGTAAATTGGCTCTTGAGGCTGTCTAGTTCTAACTTCATTGCCTCCATTTCTCCAGCCATCTCTTCCACAACAGCTTCCAAATCTTTCACTGCAATTGCATTTGCGGAAATAGTTTCATGCACAGCCTCAAACATCTTTGTGGACTCTTCTGCCACCTTAGTAATTTTCCCCGTTAGCTCTTCTTGCACATCATCAACTTTTTTTTGCAGAGCACCAATGCCCGCGAGTATTTTTTCATTACCAGCAATCAAGTTTAAATTTCCAGCTTTCACATCATCTTTCAAATCTCTTACCGAGTTCCTTAATTCCTCCATTTCAGTTTTCTCTTTTGTGATCAACTCAGTCTTAGATCGTGTAGTCATTCCAGAATCCACTCCAGAGGTTAGTTTTGCAGTTTCTTGATGTTCCTGAGTCTTCAGCAGTTGTTTTGTCACTTTCCTCTGTGGGCTCTGACCTGAAGATGTGTTTTTCATTTAAAGTGATTTTCCCTCCGTTAAATCCACGGCGCTTACTGATGACGTCATCAGCACCGCGACATGAAACTCCGGTAAGTCTTTAAAATCGGTCCCGACCTCCAGACCCGATTTTAACGCGAAAAATCGCGATTTTTTCAGCGGAGCTAAAAGATTTGCGACTGCTAGCAAAGCATGGACGGTTGTTGCTTGGAGAGCGGATCGGATGGTTATGGTGATTGGCCGGTGTTGCGTATGGGGGATAGGGTCCAGGACATCTTTCACAGCTCTGGATGATAGTTCAGCCAGTGACCCCTGTTCTTCACCAGCCCGGTCCTGGTCACCAATGCTCCCCTCTGCTGAGGGTGATACGATGGCTCACTGCTCTTCAAAAGGCTCTGCTGGCCCTCGGTCCCCTCCGGGATGATGCCAACCCACAAAATCAAACCCCCCCACCAAAAGTAACAATGATTACTAGAAAAAGGTAAATAGGTTCAAATACCTTAAAAATGTTGTTTCAATGCAGATTCCATTATAGCTTTAACTAAATTAAGTGAATCATTTAGAAAGTGGTAATGACATTGAATTGATTTTGAGTATGTGGTGCCCTATGCGGGATTCTAGAATCCTAAATAACGACCCACTTTAGCAATACGCTTACTCTCTGACCTCAAGATAATCTATCCAAAGGGTTACCAGTAGCAATGCATACTAACCAAAATGTGGTGTATAGGGGAGAGTCTTCCGCAAGCTGGCTTTGAGATCAAATCTTGCTCCCCGTTTGGCGCTGAACTGGTAAGGGGCTTTAAAAGTTAAATGGCACAGTGCAACATAATCTTTCAAGTTTTTACTCTTTTAACAGAAGTGAGTGTTTTATGGATAAATTCTGCAGACAGAAATCACTTAAGAGCCCTAGTATCTATAATAGTTTATTCCCCAATCTGCTGCAGCTGAATATCCTCCCCCTCCAGTCTACCCTCTCCGCTGAAATTACTGTCGCAAGTAAAGGCAGGTCCAACAGCTCATTTCCCTTTTCAAGATGCCCAAAAGGGAGTGATATGGGAACCCAACTTGTCGTTAATAAGTCTTAAATAGCAAGTGCTGAGATATTTAACACTGCTGAGATGTTACATGCAATTTAAAAAAACACATTACCCATGTTACCAGCACGTTCACTTTCAAGTGCGGGATTGGCACCTGCATTCACCTGTCGTGGAAATATATTTATTAACTCTGGGTCAAAATAAATCCTAAAAGCACTGCAAGAATATCTGCTCAGGTCACCTTTGAGGCTCATCAAAGATGGAAAATTAAAGGTATGCTTGCCAAGGATACACACATACTAGAAATCTGTATTTATATCACTAATAACTTAGAAGCTACTTAATAGGGAGCTCATATCTATTGATTTGAATCGTTACAATAGACAAGGACAAAGATCAGAGAATTGAGAACTACATGGAACCAGCACGGAAGAGTCGTGGAACAGAACAGCAATGTTTAAATTGAACTTTGGCTAATTTTGAATTAGAATCTTGAAAATGCATTTCTGCTTTAGTTAAGAATTAAAGCCTGGATGTTTGATTATAACTTTTATTTCTGCATGAGATTTAAAGTCATTTGCAAATCTTTTTTTCCAAATAAAATAACAAATATGGGTTTAGTAACCTATCCATAAAGTATATTTTCTTGTACCATTGCTGGCGTACACCGTACAACATCTCGGATCACTTTGCAATTTTAAGAGCATGTTTCTTTAAAATTAACCAAAACAAGTTTTGATTTACCATGTCCCATCGTTCAGTGATGTCGATCGATGACTTATCATTCAGAAGTTTTGTGATCTTATCTGCCTGTGTTTAAAAAAAGAGAGATGCAAAAGATGAGTGGAAAATTCAGCACAACATTGTGTTCATGTGCAGCCGTGCACATGCCCACTGCCACGCAACATTCAAGCAACATGTGTAGGAAGGAACTACAGATGCTGGTTTAAAGCAAAGATACACAAAATGCTGAAGTAACTCAGCGGGACAGACAGCATCTCTGGTGAGAATGAATGGGTGACATTACGGGTGACATTTCAGCCTGATTAAGATCTCGACTGAACGGTGCTCCATTTACTTCTCTCCAGGGACACACACATATATACTAGACCAAGTGCGGTTGTGGGGGAGCTGGCATGCAGCATCACACACACTAACTATCTCCCCCCCCCCCCACACTCACGCTAATTACCCCCATATTATATTAATATTATTAATTTGCTCCTTTTACCCCATAACCACACTACCTACTGACGCATAGCCCCCAACTTGCAGTCACATCTAGAGAGGGGGGGAGGGGGGCAGGGGTAGAGAGTTAGGGCAGAGAGAGAGACAGACACAGAGAGAGGGGCAAGAGTGGGAGGGGGTGGAGAGGAAGAGAAGAGGGAGGGTGGGTGAGTGGGGAAAGATGGGGGAGGAGAGAGAGAGGGTGAGAGTGAGGGGGTGAGGTGGGGAGCAGGGAAAGGAGGGAGGGTGGAGGGTAGGGTGTGGAGGGGAGGGGGACAGTTGGGGAGCAGGGGGAGAGTTGGGGAGCAGGGGGAGGGAAGGGTGTGGACGGGAAGGGGGTTTAGGGGAGAGACGGTGGGGGAGGGGAGAAGAGAGGCGGGGAGGAGGAAAGGGGGGGGATGGGGAGAGAGAGAGGGGAAAGGGAGAGAGATAGGTAGAGAGAGGGGGGAAGAGAGAGTGCCTTTTTACCTCAATCCAAACAACCATTTGCAGGCAGTGCTTTTTTACTTCAAACTAACCATATTTTCATTTTCAAACCACATTAAGGGTACTTACTCACATTTTTGATAGGTGGTTAGACTCTGGAGATGGTTATTGCATGGCTATATTGTGGCACTTACCAAC
The DNA here is from genome assembly GCF_028641065.1 of Leucoraja erinaceus. NCBI lineage: Eukaryota > Metazoa > Chordata > Chondrichthyes > Rajiformes > Rajidae > Leucoraja > Leucoraja erinaceus. The sequence continues at coordinate 64,045 of NW_026575319.1, read as the reverse complement.
TTATGTTTATATGTTCTCTTGCATGAAAGCTTGGATTGTCTTCGCTAATCAACAAATCCGAACAGCACGACAAAACTCCGGAATGTGCTGGTAACAAGGATAATGTGTTTTTTTTATTGCATGTAACATCTCAGCAGTGTTAAATATCTCAGCACTTGCTATTTAAGACTTATTAATGACAAGTTGGGTTCCCATATCGCTCCCTTTTGGGCAAATTCCAGGATTTCGTTGCTTCAGGTGTGATAGAATTGGAGGGGCAAGAGGAGGAGGTGTTGCATTGCTTATCAGGGAAGATATTACAGCAGTGCTTTGGCAGGATAGATTGGATTGCTCATCTAGGGAGGCTATTTGGGTGGAACTGAGAAATGGGAAAGGGGTAGAAACACTTATAGGGGTGTATTATAGACCGCCAAATGGGAAGCGAGAATTGGAAGAGCAAATATGTAAGGAGATTGCAGATATTAGTAGTAAGCACAAGGTAGTGATTGTGGGAGATTTCAATTTTCCACACATAGACTGGGAAACACATTCTGTAAATGGGCTGGATGGGTTGGAGTTTGTAAAATGTGTGCAGGATAGTTTTTTGCAGCAATACATAGAAGTACCTACTAGAAAAGGGGCGGTGCTGGACCTCCTGTTAGGAAATGAGACGGGTCAGGTGGCAGAGGTATGCGTTGGGGAACAGTTCGGGTCCAGTGATCACAATACTATTAGTTTCAATATAATTATGGAGAGGGACAGAACTGGACCTAGGGTTGAGATTTTTGATTGGAGAAAGGCTAACTTTGAGGAGATGCGAAAGGATTTAAAAGGAGTAAATTGGGACAGTTTGTTTTATGGGAAAGATGTGGAAGAGAAATGGAGTACATTTAAAGGTGAAATTTTAAGAGTACAGAATCTTTATGTCCCTGTTCGGTTGAAAGGAAATCGTAAAAATTGTAAAGAGCCATGGTTTTCAAGGGAAATTGGACACTTGGTTCGGAAAAAGGGGAAGATCTACAATAATTATAGGCAGAATGGAGTAAATGAGGTGCTTGAGGAGTATAAAGAATGTAAAAAGAATCTTAAGAAAGAAATTAGAAAAGCTAAAAGAAGATATGAGGTTGCTTTGGCAAGTAAGGTAAAAGTAAATCCGAAGGGTTTCTACCGCTATATTTATAGCAAAAGGATAACAAGGGATAAAATTGGTCCATTAGAGAGTCAGAGTGGACAACTATCTGCAGAGCCAAAAGAGATGGGGGAGATATTGAACAGTTTCTTTTCTTCGGTATTCACCAAGGAGAAGGATATTGAATTATGTGAGGTAAGGGAAACAAGTAGAGTAGCTATGGAAACTATGAGATTCAAAGAAGAGGAAGTACTGACACTTTTGAGAAATATAAAAGTGGATAAGTCTCCAGGTCCGGACAGGATATTCCCTAGGACATTGAGGGAAGTTAGTGTAGAAATAGCAGGGGCAGAAATATTTCAAGTGTCATTAGAAATGGGAATAGTGCCGGGGGATTGGCGTACTGCGCATGCTGTTCCATTGTTTAAAAAGGGGTCTAAGAGTAAACCTAGCAATTATAGGCCTGTTAGTTTGACGTCAGTGGTGGGCAAATTAATGGAAAGAATACTTAGAGATAATATATATAAGCATCTGGATAAACAGGGTCTGATTAGGAACAGTCAACATGGATTTGTGCCTGGAAGGTCATATTTGACTAATTTTCTTGAATTTTTTGAAGATGTTACTCGGGAAATTGAAGAGGGTAAAAGCAGTGGATGTTGTGTATATGGACTTCAGTAAGGCCTTTGACAAGGTTCCTCATGGAAGGTTGGTTAAAAAGGTTCAATGGTTGGGTATTAATGGTGGAGTAACAAGATGGATTCAACAGTGGCTGAATGGGAGATGCCAGAGAGTAATGGTGGATGGTTGTTTGTCAGGTTGGAGGCCAGTGACGAGTGGGGTGCCACAGGGATCTGTGTTGGGTCCACTGTTGTTTGTCATGTACATCAATGATCTGGATGAGGGTGTGGTAAATTGGATTAGTAAGTATGCAGATGATACTAAGATAGGTGGGGTTGCGGGTAATGAAGTAGAGTTTCAAAGTCTACAGAGAGATTTATGCCAGTTGGAAGAGTGGGCTGAAAGATGGCAGATGGAGTTTAATGCTGATAAGTTTGAGGTGCTACATCTTGGCAGGACAAATCAAAATAGGACGTACATGGTAAATGGTAGGGAATTGAAGAATGCAGGTGAACAGAGGGATCTGGGAATAACTGTGCACAGTTCCCTGAAAGTGGAATCTCATGTAGATAGGGTGGTAAAGAAAGCTTTTGGTGTGCTGGCCTTTATAAATCAGAAAGCTGAGTATAGAAGTTTGGATGTAATGTTAAAATTGTAAAAGGCATTGGTGAGGCCAATTCTGGAGTATGGTGTACAATTTTGGTCGCCTAATTATATGAAGGATGTCAACAAAATAGAGATAGTACAGAGGAGATTTACTAGAATGTTGCCTGGGTTTCAACAACTAAGTTACAGAGATAGGTTGAATAAGTTAGGTCTTTATTCTCTGGAGCGCAGAAGGTTAAGGGGGGACTTGATAGAGGTCTTTAAAATGATGAGAGGGATAGAGACGTGGAAAAGCTTTTCCCAATATAGAGTAGGTTGGATTCAAACAAGGGGACATGACAATGAGAATTAAGGGAAAAGTTTAGGGGTAACATGAGGGGGTACTTCTTTACTCAGAGAGTGGTAGCTTTGTTGAAGGAGCTTCCTGTGGAAGTGGTTGAGGCAGTTTCGTTTTTATCATTTAAAATAAATTGGATAGTTATATACGGGAATGGGCATGGCAGCTTATGGTCCCTGAGCGCTATGGAATAGGTGTAATGGTTAAATGGAATAGAAAGGGTCAAGAGGCCGTTTTTGTGCTGTAAATGTATGAATGGTACTTAGAAGGGCACGCTACATGAACGTGGAATCTGGTTGTAGAAGAGATTTGTCTGGAAGAAAGTATAATGTGGGCCTTTAACTGTGCACAGTGCCACGGAAAGCATGGAAATCTCATGTAGATAGGGTGGGTAAAGAAAGCTTTTGGTTGGCTGGTGCTTTATAAATCAGAGCATTGAGTATTAGAAGTTGGGATGTAATGTTAAAAAGTGTACAAGGCAATTGGTGAGGCCAATTTCTGGGTAGGGTGTTTGTACAATTTTGGACCTATGTTAATTATAGGAAGGATGTCAACAAAATAGAGAGAGTACAGAGGAGATTTACTAGAATGTTTTGGGGTTGCCTTGGGTTTTTTTGTTCAGCAAACTACTAAGTTACAGAGAAAGGTTGAAACAAGTTAGGGCTTTATTCTTTTGGAGAGCAGAAAAGGTTAAGGGGGGTGGGACTTGATAGAGGTTCTTAAAAAGATGATGAGAGGGATAGACAGAGTTGACGTGGGATGTCGCAATCTTTTTCCCACTGAGAATGTAGGGGAAGATTCAAACAGGGGGTGGCATGACTTTGAGAATTAAGGGACCGAAGTTTTAGGGGTGGCCATGGAGGGGGGAACTTCTTTCTATTACTCAGAGAGTGGTGGGCTGTGTGGAATGAGCCTTCAGTGAAGGTGGTGGAGGCAGGTTTTCGTTTTTATCATTTACAAAATAAATTGGAATGTTATATGGACGGGAAGGGAATGGAAGGTTATGGTCTGAGCGCAGGTATATGGGACTAGGGGAGAATATGTGTTCGGCACGGACTAGAAGGGTCAAGATGGCCTGTTTCCGTGCTGTAATTGTTATATGGTTATCTTGAAAAGGGAAATGAGCTGTTGGACCTGCCTTTACTTGCAACAGTAATTTCAGCGGAGAGGGTAGACTGGAGGGGGAGGATATTCAGCTGCAGCAGATTGTGGAATAAACTATTACAGATACTAGGGCTCTTAAGTGATTTCTGTCTGCAGAATTTATCCATAAAACACTTCTGTTAAAAGAGTAAAAACTTGAAAGATTATGTTGCACTGTTCCATTTAACATTTTTTGTTGCTTCAAGGCTTGCCTTCAACCGTTCCATTCAAGTTCTGCACGAGTGTTACATGGGGAGCCATTAAAAGTTTTGATCTGCAAGCCAGTTTGCGTCGACCTCTCCCCTACAGCCACACACAGGTTGGTATGCATTGCTTCACGTGACCCGTTGGATAGATTATCTTGAGGTCAGAGAGTAAGCGTATTGCTAAAGTGGGTCGTTATTTAGGATTCTAGAATCCCACATAGGGCACCACATGATTCACTTAATTTAGTTAAAGCTATAATGGAATCTGCATTGAAACAACATTTCTAAGGTATTTGAATCTATTTACCTTTTTCCAGTAGTCAATGTTACTTTTGGTGGGGGGGTTTAATTTTGTGGGTTGGCATCATCCCGGAGGGGACCGAGGGCCAGCAGAGCCTTTTGAAGAGCAGTGACGGTTGCCTTGGTAAGGGTTGTCTGCAGACTTCCTGTAGTAATGGGAGTGCCTTCTTGTGATTCCTTAAGTGGAGAAGGATTTTGGTGCCACCACTCTCCAGACATCTCCTCCCTGTTCTTAATTTGATTCATTTCTCGTCTGAATGTAGAACCACTTTTTGTGAGATTTGGCACTTTTGAAATTTGAGAGAGAACCTGTTTAAACCATCAGGGTTATGAATGGGACCCCATCTAGGTCGGCTTACCTGAAATTTATTTTATGGGAGGTTTGTATAGTTCTGCTTACAACTTGCAGGAAAAGTGCATCTGACCGTTAATGTTCAATTGGAACCTTCGGCATTTGGAAAGGATTGAATAGCACTGATCACTGAGGTCAATGTGGTCATGGTCGTACAGTATGGAAACTCCCTTTGGCCCAACATGCCCGCACTAAATAAAATGTGCTACCTGCCTGCGTATGCCATGTGCCTGTCTAAATGTTTCTTGAATGTTGCGATAGTATCTGCAAATGATTTGGAAACATGTTGGGTATTGCTTTACCATGGTTATTTGGGCAGGTTGGCCTCAAATTGAGGTTGGCCTCAAATTGTTTAGCAACGTTCCTGAATTCCACTTGTTAGTAAATTCATTTAAATTTATAGGCTCGTGTTGACACATTTACCAATGATAAGTTTATCTTGATCTGAACACTTATAATTATCAGCATCAAGTCTCCTTAAAACCTTTTTGTTTCTGTTAAGGACGTATTAAAAATCATATGACAGTAATCTGCTAGTACCTGGTATTCATAATGAATGTGTTTAATGTTGACTCTAGCTGCATTTGAAAACCTTCACATTGACTAATTATGCCTCCTTATTAAAGTACTAATTTTGTTTTATAGGAAAGTTAAAACCTTGGGGAGAGGTAAAGGAGGTAGTGGTGGCTCGCAAGCTGGCCAATGGGAGGCTCCCCATGCAGGAATTTAAGCTGCCGAAAATCCAAACCAGGTAAGATTTCAAAATCAGTAGCATTTGACTTGAGGGCATGAATGAACCTTCTGCCCTTGTACTTTACGGTGATGCTATTGAAGCTTCAGTGAGTTGCTGTTGTCAATCTTGGGATGGACGGACGTCTGGCTGTGACTCTGATACTTTGTGGCTGATCCCTGCTCCACTTGACTTTTGGATTTTAGCCTGTTCAGGTGGGTCACAAAGACCAACACACAAAACATACCACCAAGGCCACATATTATCACAGGTCTTTGATGTTTCTTCTGGCTTCATACTAACCCAACTTCGAAATGTCACTGGTCTCTCAAATTCACAAAGTTTAAAACAACATTTTCAGTAGGATTCAAAAATCTGGGTGGTACTGGAGCACTGAACAGTGGAGTGCAGGGACTGCAGAAGGACTTGGTACAGGTGGGAGAATTGGCAGAGAAGTGGCAGATGTAATTATAATGTAAGCAAAGTGTGGAGTCATGCATTTTGGTAGGCAGAATAAAGGTGTAGACTATTTTCATAATGGGGAGAGAAATCCAGAAAATCGGAGGCGCAAAGGAACTCTGGAATGCTGGTGCAGGATTCCCCAGACAGTTTAACTTTTGCAAGTTGAATCAGTAGAAATGGAAGGCGAATGCATTGCTAGTATTTATTTCATGAGGGCTAGAATACAAAAACCAATCTGGTTTTAATGGTTTAAAGCCACTTCCTTGTTCACTTTCTTCTAACCAAATGGTTGCTGAAACAAATCTTTTCTGTTTTATGGCTGAATCTGAATGATTACCCCCAGTTTTATAGAGTATAGATATGTTGTGAATTGTGCTTATTCTTGCATAGTGTCAGCTGATGTGGAAAAAGCCTGGCTATTGATTCAGACATCTTTATTGCTGCGTGGTTTTAACACTCTGTTCTGTTGCAATTAAGATCGTTCGGCTAGGCTTAAAGTGGTGTTAAAAGAAGGAACAATAAAAGAATCGCGTTTTGGAGCAAGGCGGGGCCTTTCCTATTCTTATGCAATTAATTACAGTATATTATCGTTTCAAGATGTGTCGTTTTCCCAAATTGATAGTTTTTTTTTTTTTTTTTTAGAATTTATATATTTTCATTTTTTTTTATCATATATATTATCATGCCTTTTGTATATTTATTTGTCCATGGTTAACAATAATAACAAGAACGATGAGAAGAAATCGCGTTTTGGGAAAGCAAGGCGGGGCTTTTTTCTTCCTAAAGAACACTCAACGCATGTACTGTTCATTCAGAGTATTTATTGTTTCATCCAGATGGGGCAAGTTTTGGCTGAACCTCATTTCTTTCAATTCCATGTATTTTTTTCGAATTTACATATTTATTATTTTAATATATAATATACCTTTTATTAGTATAATGTTGTAAATAGTATCAATAAAAATGGTATTAAAAATATACCATGCCACTTTTTAATATATTAGATATGTAGCCAAGAAGATTAGAAACCTAGAAAAAACCAGGTGCAATGAGTAGGCCCCCATTCAGCCCCCCCTTTTAAGAGCCCCTGCACCGCCAAGTCAATTATGAAAATCATGGCCTTGATCATCCAACTTGGTAAAGGTTAGATTTCACTGGTTGCTCCACTAATCCTATAGTCTACAACTTCCGTGTTTGATGTAAAATTTCAGAGGGGTTGTCAAAGGTAATGGTGTGCGCCTAGCAAGACCACGGCCAAAGATTTAGGTTGCCCTAATATTTCACTTATTTGCTCCTAAATGCAGTGGTTCCATATCATTACAGCTAATTTTAAGTTAAATTCTCTCAAACAGCTCATAGAAAATAGGTGCAGGAGTAGGCCATTCGGCCCTTCGAGCCTGCACCCAACTCAGTATCCCATCCCTGCCTTCTCTCCATACCCCTGATCCCTTTAGCCACAAGGGCCACATTTAACTCCCTCTTAAATATAGCCAATGAACTGGCCTCAACTACCTTCTGTGGCAGAGAATAGTAAGATTAAACGAGAACTTACCAGTTTGAAGTTTGATCTTAATTTTATGAGGAGTTACGTCGAGGGACTACATGAAGAAGGCCGTCCAGGCGCATGCGTGTCAAACTTCAAAGCAGCGGTGTGAAATCACAGATGATCTACTCCGACGCATAATAGTAAGCTACGTGATACAACATAACTTATCTTTGATCTTATTAGGGTGGGAGCGGAGGGCACGTGGTCCCTCGACGTAACACCTCATAAAATAAAGATCAAACTTCAAGTTTTCTTTCACTCACCACTTGGAGGTTCATCCTCCTACCGTGGTCACAACGCAATGCGTCTGACGAGATGACGCGAGTGCGCCTGGACGGCCTTCTTCACGTAATCACTCACGTCTAGTCTGAAATAAAGTTCATCATTGGATATAAAATGCATTTCGTTGTCTCTGTACTGTACACTGACAATGACAATTAAACTTGAATCTGAATCTGAAAAATCAGAATAAATATAATTGTGTGTGTTATATGATTATATACATTTATATCACATTCATGTATGTGTTTATAAACATTTTATTTAACAAGAATTAACAGAATTATGAACTAACAGAATGATGAATCTAACCCTATATCACGCACAAAAGCTGTTCCCCTGCAACGTTGATTACACTGCAGGGCAGGTAGGTTCCGGTTACTCTAAAATCAACTCAAACACAGCCTATCAGCCATTTAAAAAGAAATGATTTAAAAAAACATTAAAAAAGACAATTACCAGAGTCAAATTTTATTCTTGACAAGAAATTAACAGAAGTATGAACTGCAGAATTATGACAGAATCACACACACAAACTGTTCCCCGGCAACGTTGATCACACTGCGAGTCGGGTAGGTTCCGGTTACTAAAATGGGCGGGGAGAAATGCCCAGGATCCCCTCTGTAGCGTACAACACGTCAGCCCATTGCATTTCGCAGGAGTAGCCTATCTTTGCTGTGGACCAGGTGGGAGAGTGTAAATCTCTGTGAATTGGACAGGAGTCTGGTGAAGGATAATTGTGCACTGACAAAGGAAGTGCTAAAGTAGGGCTCTCGCTTAACTTTTTCCCCCTGTTGCCAGCTGGGCAACCTCGGTAGGTTTTTAGGTTGCCAAATCACAGTTTAGGTGGTCATTTAAGATGGCTTGCATGACACGTGCGATAATGTGCTTGGACGAAGTCCATTCGGAATTATGGTCAATGAAGCAGTCACGTATTATTTCTGCTTCAAATAAAGCCACAAACTAAACATATTAACCAATCAAGACATAATATATACCACAATGACATGCGGCAAAATTATAATACAGTATCTCAACTCTTTTTACACGTTGCAATGAATGCAATTTCTATTATCTCTTTCCACTTCCAAACAAAAATATGGTTATTCAGCGTATGATCAACCTCAGTGAGACCAAGCGCAGGCTTGGCGATCGCTTCGCACAACACCTCCACTCAGTTCGCAATAACCAACATGATCTCCTGGTGGCTCAGCACTTCAACTCCCCCTCCCATTCCGAATCCGACCTTTCTGTCCTGGGCCTCCTCCATGGCCAGAGTGAGGCCCACCGCAAATTAGAGGAACAGCACCTCATATTTTGCATGGGTAGTTTACACCCTAGCGGTATAAACATTGGCTTCTCTAATTTCAGGTAGTCCTTGCTTTCTCCCTCCTTCCCCTCCCATTCCCAGCTCTCCCTCAGCCCACTGTCTCCGCCTCTTCCTTTCTACTTTCGCCCCTCGCACCCCCACAACAGTCTGAAGAAGGGTCTCGACCCAAAACGTCGCCTATTTCCTTCGCTCCATAGATGCTGCCTCACCTGCTGAGTTGCATTGCATTTTTACTTGTTTTTTATCAGTACACGCGATGTATGAAAGAATCTCACAATAATAATCAGGTTTTGGACCGGTCTCCATTTTGGAGAACATTGTTACTTCAGTACAGTTGGGTGTTCAAATTCTTCTTCTCCAGAGTCTGTTTCTTTCAAACGTATGCAAGCACAGTAATCTGCAGTTCACTCTCTGGCAAAAACTAGATGACAACGTGCTGAAAGTTCACAGTAATCATCAATCATACTGTCATAATTTGACTGTACCTAGGGTGCTCGCATTTGTGGGTTAACAATTATTGCAACCATAGTCGCGGACATCTTTATGAATGCACGTAAAATCTGATAAGATTGAGCATTCCTGCACATGTTCCTTCGCCCTGTGCGCAATGGGGATGTCTCGGGGTATAATCTAAACCTAGATAGCAAGCAACCTAAATAGGCAAGCTGTACAGGAAGGAACTGCAGGTGATGGTTTGAACCGAAGGTAAACACAAAACGCTGGAGTAATTCAGCAGGATGGGCGGCATCTCTGGAGAGAAGGAATAGTCGAGACCCTTCTTGAGATGTTGCCAGTTTTGAAAGTTCTATTACAAGTTGAGCCGAGTGGATTCATAAAATGATAGCTACAGAAAATAACATCTCATCGTACCTAAGTGTGCATGGACTTTAATTAATTAAATGTCAACCTCTTCTTAAAGTTAATCAGACTTAGACTGTAAGTTACTACCATATCACATCTCACATAATAATATGCATCAAAATGATACTAGTTGTCATGTTTGGGTTAATTTTTATAAATTCTGAGGTTAGATCGTACCTTCCAGTTCCAGGTGCTTCACAATGTCTTTGGCTGTCGTGTTTGTGTTGTAGGACCTTAGCACCGACTTTGCTTTGTAGACTTTCTTCCACTTCTATCCACTTAGGTGCACATTCTTGAGACCTCTTAAAGCTTTCCTCACGAAATGCAATGACCTTGCTGTGGGTTTCGACGACATGTATTGCACAGAAGACCAAAGAACCTTCCTGGGAATCTTCGGTCACACTAGCATCTGCAATGTTCCCAGTTCCTGCCTAGCTCGACCTAGCCTGAAACAAAGCGCGTGTTCCATGATCATCCACAATCAATACCCCGTTCCTGCCTTCTCCCCTTACACCCCGACTCCGCTATTTTTAAGAGCCCTATCTAACTCTCTCTTGAAAGCATCCAGAGAACCGGCCTCCACCGCCCTCTGAGGCAGAGAATTCCGGACTCACAACTCTCTGGGTGAAAAGGGTTTTCCTCATCACAGTTCTAAATGGCTTACCCCTTATTCTTAAACTGTGGCCCCTGGTTCTGGACTCCCCCAACGTCGGGAACATGTTTCCTGCATCTAGCGTGTCCAAACCCCTAATTATCTTATATCTTTCGATAAGATCCTCTCTCATCATGACGCTGGTCACCTGCCTGGGTCTTGGAACAGCTGGCTCCTGTACACTGCCAGCCTGATGCCCAGAGGCACCTAGTCCAAGTAATCCTGTGTTGGAGTGTGAAGTATCACAGGACCAAGCAAACTCCGGCAGTGGGGAAAATGAACTCGTGCACGCAATATAGATTTTAAACAATACACTTTAATCAGATTGATGGTACTTTGTCTTCTGTCCAAACAGACGTTACCCACAGAACACAACAAAGTGATAGACCTTGGTAGACACAGAGTGCTGGAGTAACTCAGAGGGTCAGGCAGCATCTGTGGAGGCAGTATCTGTGGAGAACATGGATAGGTGACGTTTCACAGAGTGCTGGAGTAACTCAGCGGGTCAGGCAGCATCTGTGGAGAATGTTGATAGGTGACATTTCACAGAGTGCTAGAGTAACTCAGCGGGTCAGGCAGCATCTGTGGAGAACATGGATAGGTGACGTTTCACAGAGTGCTGGAGTAACTCAGCGGGTCAGGCAGCATCTGTGGAGAACATGGATAGGTGACGTTTCACAATGCTGGAGTAACTCAGCGGGTCAGGCAGCGTCTGTGGAGAATGTGGATAGGTGACGTTTCACAGAGTGCTGGAGTAACTCAGCGGGTCAGGCAGCATCTGTGGAGAATGTTGATAGGTGATGTTTCACAGAGTGCTAGAGTAACTCAGCGGACTAACTTTGGGGAAGTTGACATCGAGGTCTACAAACATTAAAATTAATCAGGAGGTCAGTGAATCTAGTCGGATACCATGGGGGGGTGGGGTGGGAGAGAGGATGCAAGGGATACAGTAATAAACCTTGTTGCTGTTCACTGGCTGCCTTGGTCAGGTCTGTGCAGTCTTTGGCTGCTCGGCAGGTTGGACGGCGTCTCTCATTGAGGTGTTGCAGGGTAGACGCTGAATGAGAAGAGCTGGTCGCAGCCTCTTCTTCCCGCTGCAGCTGCCTTGCAGCGAGTCTATGCACGGCTGGAGCACCCGTGCAGTCAGTCAGAGCTCTGCCTGTGGCCCCTCTGACTCAGACAGCCACTGTACCAGCTGCCTGAGGCTGGTGTAGATGGTGGCCCAGGGGGTGAGGTACCAGATCTTGTAGAACACCTCCAGGCTGAGCAACAGCAGCAGCAAGGCCAGGAAGCAGAGGAAGGTTCGGTCCACATAGTAGATTAGGCTGCGTCTGAGAGGCTGGTCCTGGGAGCTTCCAGCGGGCTCTGGCACCTCCTCGCCATCCTCCCTGTCCCCAGAGAGCGGCTCGTTCAGCCCAGCCATCCTCTCCCGCTCCGAGCCGAGGCCAACTGGAGGCTGGGTGGCTTATGATGAGTGCTGGAGTCAGGAGGGAACGATGACCTGCTGTGTCAGCACCAGCTCGCCCCAGGAAAGCTGTATTAATCCAGCCCGGCATTAGGGATAATCTTCATACAACACCTGCCCTGGCCACACAGCCTTTTAACTGTTCACAACCATGTACAGATTTCCTTTACAGAAACTTGTACATTATAGGAGAGAATCAAATTGTATTATGTAGTGGCCATATGGCTTTAATTATGGCAATTGTCTTTAAATTTTAGACACACTTCATTGTCACATGTGGCAAGTCACATTGAAACACTAGCACACACACACACACACACACACACACACACACACACACACACACACACACACACACACACCCACACGCACACGCACACGCACACACACCAACACACACACACACACACAGCCAATTAACCTACATACCTGCAGTTGTACAGGGCTCTGGTGAGACCACATCTGGAGTATTGTGTACAGTTTTGGTCTCCTAATTTGAGGAAGGACATCCTTGTGATTGAGGCAGTGCAGTGTAGGTTCACGAGATTGATCCCTGGGATGGCAGGACTGTCATACGAGGAAAGATTGAAAAGACTGGGCTTGTATTCACTGGAGTTTAGAAAGATGAGGGGGAATCTTATAGAAACATATAAAATTATAAAAGGACTGGACAAGCTAGTTGCAGGAAAAATGTTCCCAATGTTGGGCGAGTCCAGAATCAGGGGCCACAGTCTTAGAATAAAGAGGAGGTCATTTGAGACTGAGGTGAGAAAAAACTTTTTCACCCAGAGTTGTGAATTTGTGGAATTCCCTGCCAGTGGGCAGTGGAGGCCAAGTCACTGGCTGGATTTAAGAGAGAGTTAGATAGAGCTCTAGGGGCTAGTGGAGTCAAGGGATATGGGGATATGGGGAGAAGGCAGGCACAGGTTATTGATAGGGCACGATCAGCCATGATCACAATGAATGGCGGTGCTGGCTCGAAGGGCCGAATGGCCTCCTCCTGCACCTATTTTCTATGTTTCTATGTTTTTGGAGTGTGGGAGGAAACAAGATCTCGGAGTAATCCCACGCAGTCACGGGGAGAACGTGCAAACTCCGTACAGACTGCCGTAGTCGGGATCGAACCCGGGTCTCTGGCGCTGTGAGGCAGCAACTATACCGCTGCGCCATCGTCATAGAATGATACAGTGAGGAAACAGGCCCTTCAACCTAACATGCCCATATTGGCCAACAATGTCCCAGCTACACTAGTCCCACCTGCCTGCGCTGGTCCATATCCTTCCAAACCTGTCTTATCCATGTACCTGTCCAACTGTTTGTTCATCGATGGGATAGTCCCAGCCTCAACTACCTTCTCTGGTAGCTTGTTCCGTACACCCACCACCCTCTGTGTGAAAAAGTTACCTCTCAGATTCAATGGACAATGCACAATAGGTGTAGGAGTAGGCCATTCGGCCCTTCACCATTCATTTTAATCATGGCTGATCATCCCCAATCAGTACCCCGTTCCTGCCTCCCCCCATACCCATTTACTCCGCTACCTTTAAGAGCCCTATCCAACTCTCTCTTGAGAGCAGCCAGAGAATTGGCCTCCTGAGGCAGAGAACTCCGCAGATTCAAAACTGTGTGAAAAAGTTTTTCCCCCATCTCCGTTCCAAGTGGCCTACCCCTTATTCTTAAACTGTGGCTCTGGACATGACCAATCCTTTAATGATCTTACATGTTTCAATAAGATTCCCTCTCATCAGAGAAACATAGAAACATAGAAAATACGTGCAGGAGGAGTGACAGGGGCAGGTACCAGTACCACCGACTGCGACAAGCTGCCTGATAAATGGCCAGTCTCCCGCACGTTCCCACCGCCCTCTGTAACCCGATTGGGGACAATGAAGTCGAAGGAAGTCACCGAGGCTGGCATTGAGCGGACCTGTCTGGAATCCGACCAGAAGACCTCCACTGTGTGTCCACACCCATGGTCCCCGCCACAGTGTGTCCACTGTCCTCCACTGTGCACCTCCACCACCAGGGGAATCACCTCACTGTGGCACTCAGGAGCCAATACTCCCGGAGTATCCCCTAATCCCTCAGCCGGTGGGGCAGCACACCCCTCATCTGGGCTTGCAGCCTCAACGGGGAGCACATGCAGAAGACCACTGTGTCCTTCACTGTGTGTCCAGTCCTCCACTGTGTCCACTGTCCTCCACTGTGTGTCCAGTCCTCCAATGTGTGTCCACTATCCTTCACTGTGTGTCCACTGTCCTTCACTGTGTGTCCACTGTCCTCCACTGTGTGTCCACTATCCTTCTGTGTGTCCACTGTGTGTCCACTATCCTCCACTATGTGTCCACTGTCCTCCACTGTGTCTCCACTGTCCTCCACTGTGTCTCCTCTGTCCTCCACTGTGTGTCCTCTGCCCTCCACTGTGTGTCCTCTGCCCTCCACTGTGTGTCCTCTGCCCTCCACTGTGTGTCCTCTGTCCTCCACTGTGTGTCCTCTGTCCTCCACTGTGTGCCCTCTGTCCTCCACTGCATGTCCGCTGTACTCCACTGTGTCTCCTCTGTGTGTCCTCTGTCCTCCACTGCGTGTCCACTGTACTCCACTGTGTCCCCTCTGTCCTCCGCTGTGTGTCCTCTGTCCTCCACTGTGTGTCCACCAAATATTATAGAGCGGAGCAAGATGCGCCACAGCGAAAAAAGCGTAGTATGACATGGGTGGTTGTCGACGCCATTTTACCGGGCTGCCCCACACTGTCATGGCGTCCACATCTACAGCTCGGCGTAAATTGCTCTAATCGCCGATGTGGACAACTCAACCTGTCTTTCGTCAGGTTCCCCAACAACAAAGAAAGGTGAGGAAATATTATTGTTTTCTGTCGATATTATTCTGTCCTGAAAATGTTATTTTCTGTTCCCCTATCAACACTCATTAAGAAACTAGGTTTGTCGGTACATTAGAAAGTTACTAGATTTTTTAAAGTAACAATAAACCTTATTTATTATTTATTTATTTTTATTTTATTTATTTTTCGGACTCAAGGTCCAGACATAGAAACATAGAAATTAGGTGCAGGAGTAGGCCATTCGGCCCTTCGGGCCTGCACCGCCATTCAATATGATCATGGCTGGACACACAGTGGAGGACAGTGGACACACAGTGAACACACTGAAGCCACAAGGGCCACATCTAACTCCCTCTTAAATATAGCCAATGAACTGGCCTCAACTACCCTCTGTGGCAGAGAGTTCCAGAGATTCACCACTCTCTGTGTGAAAAAAGTTCTTCTCATCTCGATTTTAAAGGATTTCCCCCTTATCCTTAAGCTGTGACCCCTTGTCCTGGACTTCCCTAACATCGGGAACAATCTTCCTGCATCTAGCCTGTCCAACCCCTTAAGAATTTTGTAAGTTTCTATAAGATCCCCTCTCAATCTCCTAAATTCTAGAGAGTATAAACCAAGTCTATCCAGTCTTTCTTCATAAGACAGTCCTGACATCCCAGGATTCAGTCTGGTGAACCTTCTCTGCACTCCCTCTATGGCAATAATGTCCTTCCTCAGATTTGGAGACCAAAACTGTACGCAATACTCCAGGCGTGGTCTCACCAAGACCCTGTACAACTGCAGTAGAACCTCCCTGCTCCTATACTCAAATCCTTTTGCTATGAACATGGGGCAACATTGCATAAAAAATGCAATGCATATTAAAAAAAGATCATAAAGAACATATAAAATCTTAGTATATCACTTATAAAAGCATCATAAATTATATATTAAAAACAAAACACAATACATGAATTAAAATCCAGAATAAAAGAATGATCAATGTCCTATAACGAGACAATGATACCAGTGTCTCCACAACTGTGATTCGTAGCGTGTAGTGCCAAACCTTATGTTTGACAAGGCCACAATAATTACATTTTTAGAGTAATTTATCCTGCAAATACATATAGAAACATAGAAAATAGGTGCAGGAGTAGAGGCCATTCGGCCCTTCGAGTCTACACCGCCATTCAATATGATCATGGCTGATCATCCAACTCAGTATCCTGTATCTGCCTTCTCTCCATACCCCCTGATCCCTTTAGCCACGAGGGCCACATCTAACTCCCTCTTAAATATAGCCAATGAACTTTGTCCTCAACTACCTTCTGTGGCAGAGAATTCCCCAGATTCACCACTGTGTGAAAAATGTTTTTCTCATCTCGGTCCAAAAGTCTTCCCCCTTATCCTTAAACTGTGACCCCCTTGTCCTGGACTTCCCCAACATCGGGAACAATCTTCCTGCATCTAGCTTGTCCAACCCCTTAAGAATTTTGTAAGTTTCTATAAGATCCCCCCTCAATCTCCTAAATTCTAGCGAGTACAAGCCGAGTCGATCCAGTCTTTCTTCATATGAAAGTCATATACCTTTCATAGGATAGCTTCTAAAGTACTGACTCCTGCAGCCACAAACATGTTACTAACACTACACCATCTAGGTTTCCTTAGCAGTGTTCTCATGGCATCATTATATGACATATATCATTATATTTGTAGTCAATGCCTA
>NW_026575319.1:10000-35000 GCF_028641065.1 Leucoraja erinaceus | reverse complement strand
CTCCACAGCGCTCCTGGCCACAGCATGGACAATGTGGACGTCTGTGTGAGGGGTGTGGGGTCAGTGCAGTAACACTTCTCTCCTCTATCGGCAGCGCTCCTGGTCACAGCCTGGACAATGTGGACGTCTGTGTGAGGGGTGTGGGTGTGGGGTCAGTGCAGTAACACTTCTCTCCTCTATCGGCAGCGCTCCTGGTCACAGCATGGACAATGTGGACGTGTGTGTGGGGGGTGAGGGGCAATGTTGGTGGGGGTGTGGGTGTGGGGTCAGTGCAGTAACGCTTGTCTCTTTCCGCAGCGCTCCTGGTCACAGCCTGGACAATGTGGACGTGTGTGAGGGCGGTGAGGGGCAATGTTGGTGGGGGTGTGGGTGTGGGGTCAGTGCAGTAACACTTCTCTCCTCTATCGGCAGCGCTCCTGGTCACAGCCTGGACAATGTGGACGTCTGTGTGGGGGTTGTGGGGCAATGTTGGTGGGGGTGTGGGTGTGGGGTCAGTGCAGTAACGCTTCTCTCCTCTCTCTGCAGCACTCCTGGCCACAGCATGGACAACGTGGATGTGCGTGAAGAGTTCCAGCCTCAGGGCAAGAAGCGTCGATTGCAGGATGACAACACTGAGGTAAGTGGCTGATGGTGCTGGCACAGCCGCTTGATATTCACCGCCACACACCGCTTGTGCAGAGACCATTTGCTGCTGGGAAACAGGTGAGGCTGCAGTCGAATGGGGGTGTGTTGAAGAGCTGCCTGAATTGATGTGGTTGCCACTCAGAGCTGGGATACCTGATCAAGACACTGTCCCCTACACCCAATCTCTGTCTCTGCCGCATCTGTCCCCAACATGATGCTGGCCTCTGGCATCCAACATGTGGCTTTCCCCGCGGTCATTAGTCGATCCCTCACTTGTGTCTCCTCTGTGGGTATCGCAAGGCTCAGCGCTGGGACCCCAGTTATTTACAATATAAACCGTTTGCACAAGATTGGGTGAGTGGGTAGATGCATGGCAGATGCAGTAAAATGTGGATAAATGTGAGGTTATCCACTTTGGTGGCAAGAACAGGAAGGCAGATTATTATTTAAATGGAGTCAAGTTGGGAAAAGGGGAAGTACAATGAGATCTGGGTGTCTTTGTTCATCAGTCACTGAAAGTAATCATGCAGATACAGCAGGCAGTGAAGAAAGCCAATGGCCATTAGAGTAGTTGAGTACAGGAGCAAATAGGTCCTTCTGCAGTAGTACAGGGCCCTAGTGAGACCACACCTGGAGTATTGTGTGCAATTTTGGTCTCCAAATTTGAGGAAGGACATTCTTGCTATTGAGGGAGTAGGTTCACGAGGTTAATTCCCGGGATGGCGGGGCTGTCATATGCTGAAAGAATGGGTCGACTGGGCTTATATTCACTGGAATTTAGAAGGATGAGAGGATCTTATAGAAACAAATACAATTCTTAGAAACATAGAAAATAGGTGCAGGAGGAGGCCATTCGGCCCTTCGAGCCAGCACCGTCATTCATTGTGATCATGGCTGATCGTCCCCTATCAATAACCCGTGCCTGCCTTCTCCCCATATCCCTTGACTCCACTAGCCCCTGGAGCTCTATCTAACTCTCTCTTAAATCCATCCAGTGATTTGGCCTCCACTGCCCTCTGGGGCAGGGAATTCCATAAATTCACAAAATGACCTCCCCTTTATTCTAAGACTGTGGCTCCTGGTTCTTGACTTGCCCAACATAGGGAACATTTTTCCTGCAGCTAGCTTGTCCAGTCCATTTATAATTTTATATGTTTCTATAAGATTCCCCCTCATCCTTCTAAACTCCAGTGAATACAAGCCTAGTCTTTTCAATCTTTCCTCATATGACAGTATGACAGTCCCGCCATCCCAGGGATCAATCTGGTGAACCTACGCTGCACTGCCTCAATCACAAGGATGTCCTTCCTCAAATTAGGAGACCAAAACTGTACACAATACTCCAGATGTGGTCTCACCAGAGCCCGATACAACTGCAGAAGAACCTCTCTACTATACCGAAATCCTCTTGTTATGCATGCCAACATTCCATTAGCTTTCACTGCCTGCTGTACCTGCACGCCAACTTTTAGTGACTGGTGACAAGGACGCCCAGGTCTCGCTGTACCTAACCTAACCCAATTGAGATAATAATCTGCCCCCTTGTTTTGGCCGCCAAAGTGGATAACCTTACATTTATCTATATTATACTGCATCTGCCCACACACTCAACCTGTCCAGGTCACCCTGCAACCTCTAACGTTTCAGTTCCTCTACCCCCTTAGATCCTCTGTCCTCCAGTACATCTGGGAGATTGTTTGTGTCTTACTTAGTGAAGACAGATCCAAAGTACCTATTCAACTCTTCTGCCATTTCCTTGTTGCCCATAATAATTTCACCCGTTTCAGCCTTCAAGGGACCCACATTTGACTTTGCTACTCTTTTTCCCTTAACATTCAAGGGATTGGACAGGCTAGAAGCATGTTCCCGATGTTGGGGGAGTCCAGAAACAGGGGCTACTGTTTAAGAATAAGTGGTCAGCCATTTAGACCTGCGATGAGGAAACACTTTTTCACCCAGAGAGTTGTGAATCTACTCCTGCACCTATTTTCTATTCAAGATTCAAGATTCAATTTATTTGTCATTTGGACCCCTTGAGGTCCAAACGAAATGACGTTTCTGCAGCCATACATTACAAACAAATAGACCCGAGACACAACATAATTTACATAAACATCCATCACATTGCTGTGATGGAAACCAAAAAAACTTATCTCTCCACTGCACCCCCCCATGTCAAAGTCAAAGTCCCCGGCTGGCGATGGCGATTGTCCCACGGCCATTAAAGCCACGCCGGGTGATGCAAGGCCGCACACCGGGTCTTGATGTTGGAGCCCCCGGCGTGCGCTCGCAGAGTCCCGCGGCCATTCCAAGCCGCGCGGGGCGGTGCTGTAAGGCCCCACTCCAGGAGCACTTCAACCCCGCAACTCGGGCGGGAGAAGTCGCCGTTGCGGGAGCCCTGAAAAGCGGTCTCCCTCAAGGGACCCGCGGGCTCCCGGTGCCGCCGTCCGCCAGACCCACAGTTGCAGCCTCCGAATCTCCGGAGGTCGGGCCGCAGCAGCGCTCCACCACCGCTCCACCCGCTCTGGACTCGGCCAGCTCCGCGAGGTGAGGTTAGTAGTCGGCACCAGAGGTCCCCCAATCTTCCTGTTTGAGGCCGCTCCACGTTGCACCCCAACGACTTCGGAGACCCTTGACAAAGAAAATCTGTCAGGTCTCTCCCCTTCCTGGAGACATTTCGCAGTTACCGTCCTCCGGGATGATGCACCCCCCACACAATCAAACCCCAACAAAAAATAAACAAAAAATACATAAAAAGGTAACATAAAATAATAAAAACGCAGAAAATGTTGCAGATGCAGCTGCCAACGTCGCACCGCCCTTTAACGTACTCCTTACAGTGATCTATTTTCGATGTTTCTATAATGTCGCTGAAACTTGTGTCCACTTTTGCATCAATTGTTATTTTTTTCCTTTTGTACCACAGAATATCAACGTGGCAGCAGTGAATAATAAGAGTATGTCCCTGCAGCGCTCACGGCTTCCACAGCCGTCTCTGAGGCGAATACAGATGCCACCTGCAGTGGCCAGCACTAACGTTAGAAGTTTAGTGATGGGAGCTCAACTTCCATTCCAAGCCGAGGGCGGTGCTGTAAGGCCCCACTCCAGGGGGGGAAAAGAAAACTGGAATGGCCATTCAGTGGCCGTGTTGGGAATGTGATGATGCGGTCTCCCTCCAGTGGACCCGCTGTCCTTTGCCGGCCGGGGCCGCCAGACCCGCAGTGATGCAGCATCGTCCCAATCTGGGAGGTCGGGCCAGCAGGGCGCGGTTGGCACTCCAGCCGCTCCTAGCAGGGCCAGCTCCGCGATGAAGAGTAAGTATGGAGCTACGGTCCCAGATGCCCCGGTCATTTATCTATCGCTCTCCACGTTGACAGCCCTCCAGGAGAACATGTTGCCCGTCTGTGAAGATGCTGTCAATATAACGTGGTTCAGAGATATAATATTTACTTTGACCTGAGGCTGGAAACTGGGGCAAGGTACAGACCCTGAGCTGCTTCCTGTGGCACAGTGGGCTGGTCCGGGGCTACACCTTACTCTAACGCATCACCCATCAAAACGTGCAGTAAAATAATAGCTGTGATGCAGGACGGGCACTAGTTCAGTGACCGCTGCTGAACTCAGTCGCTTAGCTTTCAACCTGCAAATCCTTCACCCATCCTTGCCCTATGCTGTCCTGAAATGGTGATCACTTTCATCAATGTCTTCTGAGAATTTTCTATCACAGAATATCAACGTGGCAGCCCCGTCAACGCTTCTCCCTTGAGGCATGTATCTGCAGTTTCACGACAGCCAGCCGTGGGCTGAGGACGATGGAGCTCGATTAACCTTCCTTTTTGTTTCACCTTCCATCACACTGAGGATTGTGGAGGAGTCACTGGTGGATGTTCAAGTTAAAATGCGTTTGGTGTAGGTATGTTGCAAAGTGTACCTGAAGCGTCGCTGAAAATCTGCCCCAGCCCATGTGCTCGATTTTGGCGCCGTTTAGAGGGGTGTGTGTTAAAACGCGATTTTCTCTAGGTCCTTCAAATCGAGTTTGTTCAGCCTAGTTAAGGATTAACGAAAATTCGCTGGTACTGGGCCCTCACAGGAGCTATTAGTTTTACAGAGTTTTCCTAGCAGGCTGATAGTAGTTTAAAAATGGACCTCTAAACCCCCGGGGGCTCGCAACCAGCTGGGTCTATAGAGCAGAAATCTCCAGGGTAGCAGTATGCCAGTACATTAAAAAGGGTGTTGCAAAGATCACTTTATACAAATTTAATATTGCGAGTGAGCTAATTTTGGGCTCTTACATATCCCGAGCATTTTACTGTGGCATTTGAGGGAACAAATCTACCGCAATGTGACCTTTCTAAACCATCACCCGTTCACAGGATCCCACTAGAACTAGCTGTGATGCAAAATGGACTTTAATTCACAGCAATTGAACACTAAATTCCTTCCATTTGGCTTATAATGTCAATGTAAGAGATTTAAAAATCATGTTTTATTGTGAATTATTGGTGAATATTATTGAACACTTAGGCTCCTTATAAAAATGTCCACTCATTTATTAAGAAATGGATAGATGTTTCTCTAGTAATTGGAAGTTTATCTCTTAGCTACAAGTGGGTAACAACTAATATATATGCTGGTGACGAGGTCATCCAGCTAAGATTAACCTTCCTGTTTCAGAAAGTGCTCACCTCTATGATAACTGAAAATTTCAGGAGTTCTCTGGAATTTTCAAGAAGGTTATGGGCTTTTGACTGTTCACGATCACAGCTTATTTGTTATGTCCATAGAAAATCAATAGCGAACAAGATGCTAATTTCCGAGTATGAAAATGGCCATAACTTTTTAAATACTTGAGATATGAAAGTGAATTGGGTGCCAAATTAAACTTCTTTTTATGCTTTATCTGATGGGATAAATTACAGACTTGATTTTTTAAATCTCAAAATTTTGTAACATTGCTATTTGGTGTGTTCTGTTGCTTTTTATTGGTATGACTGGCAAATTCCTCGTATGTTGCAAATCATACTTGGCTAATAGAGTGATTATTATGATGATAAGAGCTGTCACAGTAGACAATAGACAACAGGTACAGGAGTAGGCCATTCGGCCTTTCGAGCCAGCACCATCATTCAATGTGATCATGGCGGATCATCCCCAATCGATTTGATTTAATTTATTGTCATTGTCTTCAATGAAGAGACAACAACATGCTTTTTCCCTTACCGTCATACAAAAAACAATAAAACACAGAACACAGTAGTCCACAGCACAAACATCCCCACAGCAGCACCAAAGTTCTCCACTGTGAGGGAAGGAACCAAAGTCCAGTCAACCTCCTCGCCAATGTTCACCCGTGGTCGGGGCACCCTGTAGTCGCCTCTACGGGCGGCCCGATGTTCAGGCCCTCTCGTCGGCCACCTTCCACCAGAGTTCACAGGCCCCACTGGGCGGAGATTCAAGCTGGCGACCCCCGGCAAAGGGTCACAGGACTCCGCGATGTTAAAGTCAGTGCCATCGGCGTCCGGAGCTCCGCACCCACAGCACCACGATGTTGGAGCAGCGGCCCCGCACTCCGGAGCTCCAGGAAGGCCTCGCCCGCTCCACGATGTTTCTAGCACCTCGCCGCCACTGCTGAAGCTCTGGTCCGGTCCCGGCAGGAAAGGCCGCGCCAATCCAGTTGGTGGGGGGGGGGGGGGGGGGGGGGGGGGGCGAGTTCACGACTCGGATAATAGCCGCATCCTCGCCAGGAAGCAACTGAAGGACGGTTTCCCCCCTTACCCTCCCCGCTTTCCCCCACATAAAATACTGAAAACCCCCCTAAAAAACTAAGAACAAATACACTCTAAACATAACAAAATAAAAAAAGACAGCCAGACCGTGGGCGGACGCAACTAGCATCGGCTGCCTTCTCCCCATATCCCCTGACTCCTCTGTCACGTTGGCCTGTACTTGAAGCCCTGGCCTGATCACGGACACTGGGCCTGCTCTGCTGTGCTTCTAGTTGTACGATATGTGGACGAGCGGTTCAGAATTGCTTTCTAATCCACTGATTACTTTCCACAGTTCGTGTGGCAGCGGTAGCTAAAGATGCAGCTCCCAGCACTGCAGCCAAGGGTGGTGAGTATGTCTGCTGTCTTTCACTTTAGATTACTGGGGATAGATGGAAATGCTTTTAGATGGGAGTGCCACGTGAAGTCTACATGGTGGTATCTTCACCGGGCCAAGTGGAGCAGGACTGGGAGAATGCCTTGTTCCTGCAGAGATTAAGGTTAGTCTTGTGCTCTGAGTTTCTGCTGAAGGTAAACGTTAACAAGCAGGCAAAAATGGGTAAGCAATTTGAGGTTTTGCATGTGGGGGAAATTGGTGATCTGCTTGGGCTGGAGATAGAGTGAGACATTAGTGCAAAATATCCAGTCCACTGCAATGCAAGTTTTATTGCAGAGTATGGTTCAGTTATCCATTGCTGGGAGTTGTATGATTGTGTGTTTGGTGTGCGTCGGCAGTTCCACAATCAGTGAAGTGTGCTCCTTCCGCGGCTGTGGCCAAGAGGCGACCGGCCTGGGATGTGAAAGGGAAGCTGGATGACACGAAGAAACAGCTGTCGGACTGCACGGGCAAGCTGCAGGTCGCTGAGCTGCAGAGGAAACAGTTTCAGCAGAGTTCAGACGTGCTCGGTAAAAGTTTGTCTCATGCCACATCCCGAGTCAAGGAGCTGGAAGACAAGCTGCGGTTAGTATTCTGCTGATCATCTACAATCAGTACCCCGTCCCTGTCTTCACCCCATATCCCCTGACTACGCTATCTTTAAAAACTCTATCTGACTCTCTCTTGAAATCATCCAGAGAATTGGCCTTCACCGCCCTCTGAGGCAGAGAATTCCACAGATTCACAACTCTGTGAAAATGTTTTTCCTCATCTCTGTTCTGAATGGCTTACCCCTTATTCTTAAACTGTGACCCCTGGTTCTGGACTCCCCCAACATTGGGAACATGTTTGCTGCCTCTAGTGTGACCAACCCCTTAATAATCATATGTTTTCAATAAGATCCCCTCTCATCCTTTTAAATTCCAGAGTGTACAAGCCCAGCCACTCCATTCTAACAACATATGACAGTCCCACCATCCCGAGAATTAACCTGGTGAACCTAGGCTGCATTCCCTCAATAGCAAGAATGCCCTTCCTCCAATTTGGAGACCAAAACTGCACACTATACTCCAGGTGTGGTCTCACTAGGGCCCTGTACAACTGTAGAAGGACCCCTTTGCTCGTGTAAGAGGAGATTTACTAGAATGTTGCCTGGGTTTCAACAACTAAGTTACAGAGATAGGTTGAATAAGTTAGGTCTTTATTCTCTGGAGCGCAGAAGGTTAAGGGGGGACCTGATAGAGGTCTTTAAAATGATGAGAGGGATAGATAGAGTTGATGTGGACAAGCTTTTCCCTTTGAGAATAGGGAAGATTCAAACAAGAGGACATGACTTCAGAATTAAGGGACAGAAGTTTAGGGGTAATATGAGGGGGACCTTCTTTACGCAGAGAGTGGTGGCGGTGTGGAATGAGCTCCCAGTGGAAGTGGTGGAGGCAGGTTCATTGGTATCATTTAAAAAATAAATTGGATAGGCATATGGATGAGAAGGGAATGGAGGGTTATGGTATGAGTGCAGGCAGGTGGGACTAAGGGGGAAAAAATTTGTGCGGACTTGTAGGGCCGAGATGGCCTGTTTCCGTGCTGTAATTGTTATATGGTTACTCAACTCCCCTTGTTATGAAGGCCAACATGCCATTCGCTTTCTTCACTACCTGCTGTACCTGCATGTTTACTTTCATTGACTAATGAACAAGGACACCCAGATCTTGTTGTACTTCCCCTTTTCCCAACTTGACACCATTTAGTTAATAATATGCCTTCCTGTCTTGCCACCAAAGTGGATAACCTCACTTTTATCCACATTAAACTGCATCTGCCCACTCACCCAACCTGTCCAAGTCACCCTGCATCCTCATAGCATCCTCCTCAGAGTTCACAATGTCATCCAGCTTTGTGTCATCTGCAAATTTACTAATGTTACTTAAGGATAATGGCATTGTCGAAATGGGTGCATGGATATGCGGGTAGTGGAAGGACATAGATTGTGTGCAGGCAGAGGTTTGTTTAACTTGGCATCATGTTGGGGATGAACGTTGTGGGCCGAAGGGCCTGTTGCTATGCTGTACTTTTCTATGTTCATTTAGACAGGCATTTGCAACTCTAGACAGGCAGGGAATGGAGGGGTATAGATTGTATGCAGGTACATGAGATTAGTACCTATCAGGGTCAGTACACAAGGCCCAACTAACCACTGTTTAAGAGGGAACTGCAGATGCTGGACGAAGGTGCTGGAGAAACTCAGCGGGTGCAGCAGCCATCTATGGAGCGAAGGAAATAGGCAACGTTTCGGCCCGAAACGTTGCCTATTTCCTTCGCTCCATAGATGCTGCTGCACCCGCTGAGTTTCTCCAGCTTTTTTGTGTAACCGCCCCACTAACCACTGTTGGGTCGCTTCCATCTACGAGTTCTTGCCTGTTGTGCCGTTGGTGAGCATGTTTGTCTGTGTCCTGAGCTCTCATCTTGTGAAGCTGAGCCTTTACACATCCCATTCACCAGGGAATGAAGATAATTTTGGAATCACTTCCTTCCATGCATTCAATTAATACCACTTTATTGCCACAGGTACGGTGAAAGTCAAGATTCAAGAGTATATTGTCATGTGTCCCAGATAGGACAATGAAATTCTTGCTTTGCTTCAGCACAACAGAATATAGAAGGCATAAATACAGAACAGATCAGTGTGTCCATATACCATTGTATAAATATATACACACATCAATAAATAAACCAGATAAAGTGCAAATAAACAGATAATGGGCTATTAATGTTCAGAGTTTTGTTTTGAGTTGAGTTTAATAGCCTGATGGCTGTGGGGAAGAACCTGGACGTTGCAGTCTTCAGGCTCCTGTACCTTCTACCTGAAGATGAGTGTTTAATTGTCCTCCTCCATTGGTGATGAAATGTGCAGAGTTTTGCTCTGCTCCTTACCTGACCATTGCCCACGTCTGTTTAGGACAGCGGAGTCTCAGCTGCAGAGCAGGGAATCAGAGCTGGGTCAGCTTCGACATGACAACACTGCCCTGCAGAAGGTGTTGCCGCTCCGGGAAGCTGAAATCAGCAGCTTAACTACTGAAGTGCAAGAACTCTCCACCACTCTGAAAGACACGAAGGTAAAGCCTCACTTCTGAATGGTATTATTATAGCCCAGTAAAAGTCCACCAGATTTGGGGAAGCAGAATCACTTGGCTGGGCACTATCTGGTCTGGGCTCACATATCCTGCACAAGACCTGAGGCATGGTAGAGGTGTGTGTGAGGGCCAGTGAGAGAGGGTTGAAATGTCCATTGGATGAGCTGTGGCTATTTCAGAACACATCCAGAGCAAGTTCACAGGGATGGGTTCTTGGGTAAATTAGCTTTGGTAAAATAAATTGTCTCAAGTGTGCAGGATAGTACTAGTGTACGGGGTAATTGCTGGTCAGCATAGACTTG
This sequence comes from Leucoraja erinaceus, assembly GCF_028641065.1. NCBI lineage: Eukaryota > Metazoa > Chordata > Chondrichthyes > Rajiformes > Rajidae > Leucoraja > Leucoraja erinaceus. The sequence continues at coordinate 24,802 of NW_026575319.1, read as the reverse complement.
GTGGGCCGAAGGGCCTGTTTCCACACTGTATCTAAAGTTTACACCAGGCCACTGTGACGGGATGTCCACGTGAGGTGTACGATGTGAATCCTAGCATGTGATGTACTCTGCTGACTGGCAATGCTTGCTTCCTCCAGAGTACACTGGTGTACGCACAGCAGCAGCTGGACCACACACAGCAGCAGCTGGCCCAGAAGGCTGCCTGTGTGGATGAACAACACAAGCTCATCGGCAGTCTGGAGGAACAGCTTCAGCATATGGAGCAGGCACTAACAAACGCAGAGCAGGAAAGACGCAGATTGCACAACGTCGTGCAGGAGCTGAAGGTACCGTTGTGTTTAATCCTCATGTAATGACACTAATATTCACCCAGTAACACACGGAGACCAAATATAATAAACACACACACACTGTGCAGGAGCTGAATGTACCTTTGGCCCACGTCCTCATGTACTGACCCTGTAACATAATAGAGAGAGAGGAAATATAATAAGCACACACACAGACATACACAACACAACATCATGCAGGAGCTGAAGGTACCGTTGTGCACTGACACTAATATTCACCAAGTAACATATGGAGAGAAAATATAATAAACACATACACACACCAGGGCTCTCGCTTAACTTTTTCTCCCTGTTGCCAGCCGGGTAACCTTGGCAGCTTTTTAGGTTGTCAAATGACAGTTTCGATGGTCATTTAAGATGGCTTGCATGATGCGTGCGATAATGTGCTCGGATGAAGTGCATAGTTACCATTCGGAATTATACTCATTCACATATTATTTCTGCTTCAAATAAAGTCACAAACTAAACATATTCAGGAATCAAGACATGATATATCCCACAATGACATGCAGCAAAATTATAAGACAGTATCTCAACTTTTTTTACACATTGCAATTAATGCAATTTCTGTTAGTTCTTTCCACTTCCAAACAAAAATGTGGTTGGATTATTCAACGTATGATCAACCAGTGTCAATAAATCCTGGACCATGGTAACACATATGCGTACGTATAGTTGTGACTGTTGCTCATTAAATAACTACAGTACTGATACTCCATATTAAGAGCATTGATTTGACGTTAAAATAAATTCTGTAACAACGTGTCAACGGCAGCAGTGACAATCGAACACTGCGGTTTTAATGTTTCACGTGTTCACAATTTAATTCATCCATCTTTATGGATTAAAATAAATAATGTGAATTAATACACATTTGATTGCATTCCGTTATCAAACATAGTCAATGTTCGCTCCGAAGACATTTCCAGGGCAATAGGGTCAGGGAGGGGGGTGTGTGTAAATCAGTGCGGGGGGTTAGAAGGCAGTCGGTGCAGAATGGATGGATTGAGGCAGGTGAATTAGTACGTGTTGGTTGGAGTGGGTAGAATTGTGAGGGGAGAGCACGGGGGATGTCAGTGATGTTGAATGGGGGGGGGGGGGGGGGTGGGGGGTAGACAAAAGTGCTGGAGAAACTCAGCGGGTGAGGCAGCGTCTATGGAGCAAAGGAAATAGGCAATGTTTCGGGCCGAGACCCTTCTTCAGACTGTCCGTTCCCCCCCCCCCCCCCCCCCCCATTCTTCTTGGATGTGCGGATCAGTACAGGATGGGTGGGGGGGGGGGGGAGATCAGCGCAGGATGAATGGGGGGGGGGGGGTCAGTACAGTGTGGATCAGAGGGTCTGTGCAGGATGAATGAAGGGAAGGTGCAGGGTAAATGGAGGGTGGGTTAATACGGGATGAATGTGTGGATTAGTACAGGATGGATGGGGGATCAGTACAGGATGAATGGAGAAGTGCAGGATGGATGGGAAAGGGGTAAGTACAGGGTGAATTGGGGAACCAGTGTAGGATGGAAGGGGAGGGGAGTGGCGGCAGGTGAATTAATGCACGGAGACCAAATATAATAAACACACACACACTGTGCAGGAGCTGAATGTACCTTTGGCCCACATCCTCATGTACTGACCCTGTAACATAATACAGAGAGAGAAAATATAATAAGCACACACACAGACACACATAACACGACATCAGTCTGAAGAAGGGCCTCGACCCGAAACGTTGCTAATTCCTTCTCTCCATAGATGCTGCCTCACCTGCTGAGTTACTCCTACATTTTTTGGCTACCTTCGATTTTTCCAGCATCTCCAGTTCTTTCTTAAACAACGTCCAATTCAAGATAGTTGAAAGATCTCCAATGAGGTAGATGGGAGGTCAGGACCGCTCTCCAGTTGGTGAGAGGACGGTTCAGTTGCCTGATAACAGCCGGGTGGAAATTGTCCCTGAATCTGGAGCCGACTCATGGGTCATGGGAGAAGGTTGTGAGAGGCTCCATATGTGGGCACTAGAGCTCCCGGCACGGCAGCCAGTAATGGATTCCATCGTCCTGCAGCTAGACATCTCTCCTGGCCATTCACTTGCCCCTGGCGTTTGCCCAGTGTCGTGTCTCTGCCTCTTGGCCCCGGTGTTTGCCCAGTGTTGTGTCTCTGCCTCTTGGCCCCGGTGTTTGCCCAGTGTCGTGTCTCTGCCTCTTGGCCCCGGTGTTTGCCCAGTGTCCTGTGTCTGCTGCCTCTTGGCCCCGGTGTTTGCCCAGTGTTGTGTCTCTGCCTTGTCTCTTGGCCCCGGTGTTTGCCCAGTGTTGTGTCTCTGCTGCCTCTTGGCCCCGGTGTTTGCCCAGTGTTGTGTCTCTGCCTTGTCTCTTGGCCCCGGTGTTTGCCCAGTGTCGTGTCTCTGCCTCTTGGCCCCGGTGTTGCCCAGTGTCCTGTGTCTGCTGCCTCTTGGCCCCGGTGTTTGCCCAGTGTTGTGTCTCTGCCTTGTCTCTTGGCCCCGGTGTTTGCCCAGTGTCGTGTCTCTGCCTTGTCTCTTGGCCCTGGTGTTTGCCCAGTGTCCTGTGTCTGCTGTCTCTTGGCCCCGGTGTTTGCCCAGTGTCGTGTCTGCTGTCTCTTGGCCCCGGTGTTTGCCCAGTGTTGTGTCTCTGCCTCTTGGCCCCGGTGTTTGCCCAGTGTCGTGTCTCTGCCTTGTCTCTTGGCCCCGGTGTTTGCCCCAGTGTCGTGTCTCTGCCTTGTCTCTTGGCCCCGGTGTTTGCCCAGTGTTGTGTCTCTGCCTTGTCTCTTTGGCCCCGGTGTTTGCCCAGTGTCGTGTCTGCTGTCTCTTGGCCCCGGTGTTTGCCCAGTGTTGTGTCTCTGCCTCTTGGCCCGGTGTTTGCCCAATGTCATGTCTCTGCCTTGTCTCTTGGCCCCGTGTGTTTGCCCAGGTTTGTGTCTCTGCCTTGTCTCTTGGCCCGGTGTTTGCCCAGTGTCGTGTCTCTGCCTTGTCTCTTGGCCCCGGTGTTTGCCCAGTGTTGTGTCTCTGCCTTGTCTCTTGGCCCCGGTGTTTGCCCCAGTGTTGTGTCTCTGCCTCTTGGCCCCTGGTGTTGCCCAGTGTCGTGTCTCTGCCTTGTCTCTTGGCCCCGGTGTTTGCCCAGTGTTGTGTCTCTGCCTTGTCTCTTGGCCCCGGTGTTTGCCCAGTGTCGTGTCTCTGCCTTGTCTCTTGGCCCCGGTGTTTGCCCAGTGTTGTGTCTCTGCCTTGCCTCTTGGCCCCGGTGTTTGCCCAGTGTTGTGTCTCTGCCTCTTGGCCCTGGTGTTTGCCCAGTGTCGTGTCTCTGCCTTGTCTCTTGGCCCCGGTGTTTGCCCAGTGGTGTGTCTCTGCCTTGTCTCTTGGCCCCGGTGTTTGCCCAGTGTCATGTCTCTGCCTTGTCTCTTGGCCCTGGTGTTTGCCCAGTGTTGAGTCTCTGCCTTGTCTCTTGGCCCCGGTGTTTGCCAGTGTCGTGTCTCTGCCTTGTCTCTTGGCCCCGGTGTTTGCCCAGTGTTGTGTCTCTGCCTTGTCTCTTGGCCCCGGTGTTTGCCCAGTGTTGTGTCTCTGCCTCTTGGCCCTGGTGTTTGCCCAGTGTCGTGTCTCTGCCTTGTCTCTTGGCCCCGGTGTTTGCCCAGTGTTGTGTCTCTGCCTTGTCTCTTGGCCCCGGTGTTTGCCCCGTGTTCTGTCTCTGCCTTGTCTCTTGGCCCTGGTGTTTGCCCAGTGTTGAGTCTCTGCCTTGCCTCTTGGGCCCGGTGTTTGCCCAGTGTTGTGTGTCTCTGCCTTGTCTCTTGGCCCCGGTGTTTGCCCAGTGCTGTGTTGCCGTTTGCCCAGTGCTTTGTACAGCCAGTTATTTTCTCCTTGCCTCTTGACCCTGGTATTTGTCGAGTGCTGTGTTGCCGTTTGCCCAGTGTTGTGTACAGCCAGTGACGTTCTCCTTGCCTCTTGACCCCGTTGTTTGCCCAGTGCTGTGTACAGCCAGTGATGTTCCCCTTGCCTCTTGGCCCCAGTGTTTGCTCTGTGCTCTGTGCTGTCTGCAGCCAGTGACGTTCTCCCTGCCTCTTGGCCCTGGCATTTATTCAGTGCTGTGTCGGCGTTTGCTCTGTGCTCTGTGCTGTCTGCAACCAGTGACGTTCTCCCTGCCTCTTGGCCCTGGCATTTATTCAGTGCTGTGTCGGCGTTTGCTCTGTGCTCTGTGCTGTCTGCAACCAGTGACGTTCTCCCTGCCTCTTGTCCCTGGCATTTATTCAGTGCTGTGTCGGCGTTTGCTCTGTGCTGTCTGCATACAGTGACGTTCTCCCTGCCTCTTGGCCCTGGCATTTATTCAGTGCTGTGTCGGCGTTTACTCTGTGCTCTGTGCTGTCTGCAGCCAGTGACGTTCTCCCTGCCTCTTGTCCCTGGCGTTTATTCAGTGCTGTGTCGGCGTTTACTCTGTGCTGTCTGCAGCCAGTGACGTTCTCCCTGCCTCTTGTCCCCGGCGTTTATTCAGTGCTGTGTCGGCGTTTGCTCTTTGCTCTGTGCTGTCTGCAGCCAGTGACGTTCTCCCTGCCTCTTGGCCCTGGCATTTATTCAGTGCTGTGTCGGCGTTTACTCTGTGCTCTGTGCTGTCTGCAGACAGTGACGTTCTCCCTGCCTCTTGTCCCTGGCGTTTATTCAGTGCTGTGTCGGCGTTTACTCTTTGCTCTGTGCTGTCTGCAGACAGTGACGTTCTCCCTGCCTCTTGTCCCTGGCGTTTATTCAGTGCTGTGTCTGCGTTTACTCTGTGCTCTGTGCTGTCTGCAGCCAGTGACGTTCTCCCTGCCTTGCCTCTTACAGGGGAATATCCGTGTTATCTGCCGTGTTCGCCCGCTTCTGGACGGGGAGAGGCACAATGATATGATGCACATTCAGTTCCTGCCCAGTGATGAGAAGGTGATCACCCTCACAAAGGAGCAGGAGGTAAGTCATGCATTTCACACATCAGTCTGCTCATAGAGTGATAACAGGCCCTTCAACCCAGCCTTCCCCCACTGACCATGTTGCTATATTCCGTGCCTCAACTACCCTCTCCTGTAGCTCATTCCATACACTTGTGGGAAAACATTGCCACTTGGGTTTCTGTTCAATCTTTCCCCTCACTTCAAACCCATGTCCTCAGCTTCTTCATTCCCTTACTCTGGAGTTCAAGTTCAGTGAGTTTATTGTCATGTGTCCCTGTATAGGACAATGAAATTCTTGCTTTGCTTCAGCACAACAGAACATAGTAGGCATTTACTACAAAACAGATAAGTGTGTCCATATACCATGATATAAATATATACACATGAATAAATAAACTGATAAAGTGCAAATAACAGAAAATGGGTTATTAATAATCAGAATTTTGTCCGAGCCAGGTTTAATAGCCTGATGGCTGTGGGAAAGTAGCTATTCATGAACCTGGTTGCAGTCTTCAGGCTCCTGTACTTTCTACCTGTAGGTAGCAGGGAGATGAGTGTGTGGCCAGGATGGTGTGGGTCTTTGATGATACTGCCAGCCTTTTTGAGGCAGCGACTGCGATAGATCCCCTCGATGGAAGGAAGGTCAGAGCCGATGATGGACTGGGCAGTGTTTACTATTTTTTGTAGTCTTTTCCTCTCCAGGGCGCTCAAATTGCTGAACCAAGCCACGATGCAACCGGTCAGCATGCTCTCTACTGTGCACCTGTAGAAGTTAGAGAGAGTCTTCCTTGACAAACCGACTCTCCGTAATCTTCTCAGGAAGTAGAGGCACTGATGAGCTTTCTTGATAATTGCATTAGTGTTCTCGGATCAGGATTAGAGTTTAGAAGGATGAGAGGATACCCCTCATTGAAACATATAAGATTGTTAAGGGTTTGGACACGCTAGAGGCAGGAAACATGTTCCCGATGTTGGGGGAGTCCAGAACCAGGGCCACACACTTTAAGAATAAGGGGAAAGCCATTTAGAACGTAGATGAGGAAACATTTTTTCACCCAGAGAGTTGTGAGTTTGTGGAATTCTCTGCCTCGGAGGGCGGTGGAGGCTGGTTCTCTGGATGCTTTCAAGAGAGAGCTAGATGGAGCTCTTAAAGATAGCGGAGTCAGGAGATATGGGGAGAAGGCAGGAACGGGGTACTGATTGTGGATGATCACATTGAATGGCAGTGCTGGTTTGAAGGGCCAAATGGCCTCCTCCTGCACTTATTGTCTAACTCTGGGTAAAAGACTACCTGATCTATTCTCCTCATGATCTTGTACACCTCTATAAGATCACCCCTCATCCTCCTACATTCTCTAGCCTGTCCAACTGCCCCCTATAGCCCACACCCTCAAGTCCATACATCCTCAAATCCTCTACACCCTTTCCAGCTTAACAACATCTTTCCTAGTAGCAGACTGACCAAAACTGAACACATGACTTTCCTAACAGTGGCCTCACCAGCATCTTGTTCAGTAATGTGCAGGGGTGCCACGAAGACTAATGCTAGGCTTTTGTTGAAAGGAAACAGGGTCGCTGCTGACTGGAGGCCTTGTGCCCGGGTGGTGGTGGTGTATGGTGTTATAGTGGGACAGGGCTCGTCTACACTGTGCATGGTCCTGACTCCATTACCTGGGGGTGTACAGTGCTATAGTGGGACAGGGCTCGTCTACACTGTGCATGGTCCTGACTCCATTACCTGGGGGTGTACAGTGCTATAGTGGGACAGGGCTCGTCCACACTGTGCATGGTCCTGACTCCATTACCTGGGGGTGAGGTGGTGTATGGTATTATGGTGGCCCAGGGCTCTATCACACTGGCTGCGTGCTCTTGACTCCATTACCTGGGGGTGAGGTGGTGTCTAGGGGAATTCTGGTGACACAGGGCTTTATAACACTGGCTGCATGGTCTCCTGTGGTGGTCAGGCTGATGGAGGAGTCCTGACTACGGATGCTGTCGCTACAGAGTTTGTAAGTCAGGATGGAACTTGGGTCTCTGGAGCTGCAGGGCAGTAACCCTACCCCTGAGCCACTGCGTGCTGCCCGCCTTCACCTCTGTCCTCCTGTCTGTACATAATTTGTACGTTCTCCCCGTGACCGCGTGGGTTTTCTTCGGGTGCTCCGGTTTCCTCCCATATTCCTGGGATGTCAGGATTGTCTTATGAAGAAAGACTGGATAGACTTGGTTTACACTCTCTAGAATTTAGGAGATTGAGAGGGGATCTTATAGAAACTTACAAAATTCTTAAGGGGTTGGACAGGCTAGATGCTCCCGATGTTGGGGAAGTCCAGGACAAGGGGTCACAGTTTAAGGATAAGGGGGAAAATCCTTTAAAACCGAGATGAGAAGAACTTTTTTCACACAGAGAGTGGTGAATCTCTGGAACTCTCTGCCACAGAGGGTAGTTGAGGCCAGTTCATTGGCTATATTTAAGAGGGAGTTAGATGTGGCCCTTGTGGCTAAGAGGGTATGGAGAGAAGGCAGGTATGGGGTACTGAGTTAGATGATCAGCCATGATCATATTGAATGGCGGTGCAGGCTCGAAGGGCCGAATGGCCTCTACTCCTGCACCTAATTTCTATGTTTCTATGAGTCGGTCTCAGTTGTTCCCAACATGTAAACGTGGTGTATAAAGTGTTATGGGATTTGATTAAGACCCCATGCTGAGCCTGCCCGAGCTGATGATGTCATTCAATGTTAAGCTGCAAACTGAACTTTCCTCAAATTACTTCTAAAGTCTCGCACTGGGAACAACCGGAAAGATGTGAAACACGACTTCAGTTTTGACCACGTTTTCCAGCCAGTGGCAAAGCAGGAAGAAGTGTTTGAAGACATCTCTCAGCTGGTGCAGGTAAGTCTGGTGTACACATCACTGATCCACTCACTCCTCCTGTTACACCTGTTCAAGGCTTCCGTCTAATATTGCTCTGTGTCCGTAGACACCCTTCCACAGTGTAAGAAGGAACTGCAGATTCTCTTTCTCCCCATCCCCCCCACTCGTAACAAGGGCAGAGTCCCCCTAGTGCTCACCTTTCACCCCACTAGCCGTCACATACAACAAATAGTCCTCCGTCATTTTCGCCTCCTCCAACGTGACCCCACCGCTAGCCACATCTTCCCATCTCCTGCCCTGTCCGCTTTCCACAAAGACCGCTCCCTCCGTAACACCCTGGTCAATTCTTCCCTTCCCTCCCGCACCACCCCCTCCCCGGACACTTTCCGTTGCAACCGCAAGACATGCTATACTTGTCACTTTACCTCCCCCCACTACTCCGTTCAAGGACCCAAGCAGTCATTCCAGGTGCGACAGGATCACCTGTATCTCCTTCAACCTCATCCATTGCACCCGCTGTTCTAGATGTCAGCTGATCTACATCGGTGAGACCAAGCGTAGGCTTGGCGATCATTTCGCCGAACACCTCCGCTCGGTCCACATTAACCAACCTGATCTCCCGGTGGCTCAGCACTTCAACTCCCCCTCCCAATCCGAATCCGACCTTTCTGTCCTGGGCCTCCTCCATGGCCAGAGTGAGCACCACTGGAAATTGGAGGAACAGCACCTCATATTGCGCTTGGGTAGTTTACACCCCAGCGGTATGAACATTGACTTCTCCAATTTCCAGTAGCCCTTGCTGTCTCCTCCCCTTCCCAGCTCTCCCTCAGCCCTCGGGCTCCTATTCCTTTTTCCTTCCTTCTTCCCCACCCCCCCGAAACATCAGTCTGAAGAAAGGTTTCGGCCCGAAACGTTGCCTATTTCCTTCGCACCATAGATGCTGCTGCACCCACTGAGTTTCTCCAGCACTTTTGTCTACTGCAGATTGATGCTGGTTTAAACCCAAGATAGTCACAGAAAGCTGGGGTAACTCAGCGGGAAGGGCTGTGTCTCTGGAGAGAAGGAATGGGTGACGTTTCAGCTCGAGATCCCTCTTCTGATGAAGAATGGTCTGAAACATCGCCTGTTCCTTCTCCCGAGAGATGCTGCCTGACCCGCTGAGTTACTGCAGCATTTAGTGTCACCCTTCCACAGTGGATGGGCATGACAGTAACGTAGACACACCCTGGTCTATGAGCCCGTTCTATCATAGAAACATAGAAATTAGGTGCAGGAGTAGAGGCCATTCGGCCCTTCGAGCCATGCACCGCCATTCAATATGATCATGGCTGATCATCCAACTCAGTATCCCGTACCTGCCTTCTCTCCATACCCCCTGATCCCTTAGCCACAAGGGCCACATCTAACTCCCTCTTAAATATAGCCACTGAACTGGCCTCGACTACCCTCTGTGGCAGCGAGTTCCAGAGATTCACCACTTGTGAAAAAAGTTCTTCTCATCTCGGTTTTAAAGGATTTCCCCCTTATCCTTAAGCTGTGACCCCTTATCCTGGACTTCCCCAACATCGGGAACAATCTTCCTGCATCTAGCCTGTCCAACCCCTTAAGAATTTTGTAAGTTTCTATAAGATCCCCTCTCAATCTCCTAAATTCTAGAGAGTATAAACCAAGTCTATCCAGTCTTCTTCATCAGACAGTCCTGACATTCCAGGAATCAGTATGGTGAACCTTCTCTGCACTCCCTCTATGGCAATAATGTCCTTCCTCAGATTTGGAGACCAAAACTGTATGCAATACTCCAGCTGTGGTCTCACCGAGACCCTGTACAACTGCAGTAGAACCTCCCTGCTCCTATACTCAAATCCTTTTGCTATGAAAGCCAACACACCATTCAACACACCCCTCACCTGCCTCACAACCTACACCATTCGCTTTCTTCATTGCCTGCTGCACCTGCATGCCTACTTTCAATGACTGGTGTACCATGACACCCAGGTCTCGCTGCATCTCCCCTTTTCCTAGTCGGCCACCATTTAGATAATAGTCTGCTTTCCTGTTTTTGCCACCAAAATGGATAACCTCACATTTATCCACATTATACTTCATCTGCCAAACATTTGCCCACTCACCCAGCCTATCCAAGTCACCTTGCAGTCTCCTAGCATCCTCCTCACAGCTAACACTGCCCCTCAGCTTAGTGTCATCCACAAACTTGGAGATATTGCCTTCAATTCCCTCATCCAGATCATTAATATATATTGTAAATAGCTGGGGTCCCAGCACTGAGCCTTGCGGTACCCCACTAGTCACTGCCTGCCATTGTGAAAAAGGACCCTTTTGCTCCTACTCTTTGCTTCCTGTTTGCCAGCCAGTTCTCTATCCACATCAATACTGAACCCCCAATGCCGTGTGCTTTAAGTTTGTATACTAATCTCTTATGTGGGACCTTGTCGAAAGCCTTCTGAAAGTCCAGATACACCACATCCACTGGTTCTCCCCTATCCACGCTACTAGTTACATCCTCGAAAAATTCTATAAGATTCGTCAGACATGATTTACCTTTCGTAAATCCATGCTGACTTTGTCCAATGATTTCACCACTTTCCAAATGTGCTGCTATCCCATCTTTAATAACTGACTCTAGCAGTTTCCCCACTACCGATGTTAGACTAACTGGTCTGTAATTCCCCGTTATCTCTCGCCCTTCTTAAAAAGTGGGGTTACGTTTGCTACCCGCCAATCCTCAGGAACTACTCCAGAATCTAAAGAGTTTTGAAAGATTATTACTAATGCATCCACTATTTCTGGAGCTACTTCCTTAAGTACTCTGGGATGCAGCCTATCTGGCCCTAGGGATTTATCGGCCTTTAATCCATTCAATTTACCCAACACCATTTCCCGGCTAACCTGGATTTCACTCAATTCCTCCAACTCATTTGACCCGCGGTCCCCTGCTATTTCCGGCAAATTATTTATGTCTTCCTTAGTGAAGACGGAACCAAAGTAGTTATCCAATTGGTCCGCCATATCCTTGTTCCCCATGATCAACTCACCTGTTTCTGACTGCAAGGGATCTACATTTGTTTTAACTAATCTCTTTCTTTTCGCATATCTATAAAAACTTTTGCAGTCCGTTTTTATGTTCCCTGCCAGTTTTCTTTCATTATCTATTTTTCCTTTCCCAATTAAGCCCTTTGTCCTTTTAGAATTAATTGCCAGTCAATCTTGGCCAATTCACGTCTCATACCCTCAAAGTTACCTTTCTTTAAGTTCAGAACCATTGTTTCTGAATTAACAATGTCACTCTCCACCCTAATGAAGAACTCAACCATATTATGGCCACTCTTGCCCAAGGGGGCACGTACAACAAGACTGCTAACTAACCCTTCCTCATTACTCAATACCCAGTCTAAAATAGCCTGCTCTCTCGTTGGTTCCTTACATGTTGATTTAGATAACTATCCCGCATACATTCCAAGAAATCCTCTTCCTCAGCACCCCTGCCAATTTGATTCACCCAATCTATATGTAGATTGAAGTCACCCATTATAACTGTTTTGCCTTTGTCGCACGCATTTCTAATTTCCTATTTGATACCATCTCCAACTTCACTACTACTGTTAGGTGGCCTGTACACAACACCCACCAGCATTTTCTGCCCCTTAGTGTTTCGCAGCTCTACCCATACCGATTCCACATCCTCCAAACTAATGTCCTTCCTTTCCATTGCGTTAATCTCCTCTCTAATCAGCAACGCTACCCCACCTCCTTTTCCTTTCTCTCTATCCCTCCTGAATATTGAATATCCCTGGATGTTCAGCTCCCAGCCTTGGTCAGGTGGGTGGGTAACGGATGCTGTCTTGTCACCACTGTCTTGGAATGGTTGACATGGGCATCAAAGAGGTTGTGGGCATTATGAATGGATAGACTCTCCTGTCGTGACACTGCCTGCCTTTCTTTCCCAGTCTGCCCTGGATGGCTACAACGTTTGTATCTTTGCCTACGGTCAAACAGGCAGTGGCAAGACCTACACCATGGAGGGGCCTGACGAGCTGACGTGTGACACCAAGGGGATGATTCCACGCGCAGTCGATCAGATCTTCGCTACTGCACGTAGACTCGAGACCATGGGATGGCTGGTGAGTATCTGCAGTGTAGCCAGCAGGCAGGAGTCTAGACACGAACCCCTTCACAACTGGTGGGAGCCTTCTAGCTCTATCCCAACCCACTGTTCCTGTGTAAACGGACATCTCCATCTCTGTACCTGTGACCCTGAGATTGGTATCTGGCTAAGTGCAAGCTCTCACTGCTGTCAGGCCAGGAGTGGCCTGGTGCAGCTGTTACATGATGTCCCTGTCTGCCCCTCTGCCTTGGGCACAGCTTTCCCACTGGTAGCTTGTTGCAGGCACCACCGCCTGACTGCACACACAAGTGAGCCCCTTCTCTGGGCTCTGAGTCCTGTGGCAGCCTCTGCCTCTGGGCTCTGGCTGCTGCCCTGTGGGAGCTACACCAGCACTGTTTCTTGTTGTCTGGTTATGAGTTAAATATTCCTGGGTGTGTCCGGCAGCTCTGCTGTTCCCCTCAGCTTGCTCTGCTTTGGTTTCAGTACAAGTTCACGGCCAGCTTTCTGGAGATCTACAACGAGAACATCCGTGACCTGTTGGTGACCAAAGCACAGAAGGCTGTCGTGTATGAGATCAAGCAACGCAGTAATAAGAGTGAGGAGCTGTACGTCACCAACTTGAAGTACATCACTGTCGGCACAGTGGAGGAGGTGGGTACCCGCCCCTAGTAAACGTTACTCCCTGCCCTGCCCACAGGTCTATGGCAACAGGCCCACTTTCCACTGTTCCTCATCCCTCCCCTCCATCCCCCTCACTGAATACAGTGCCATTTATAAAGCAATACCATATTTTATCCTGCCCCTGCCCCCCAACACTCACTAGCGCATACAAACCTATCCTGTTCTACACAGATGCTGCCGGACCCACTGAGTTACTCCAGCACTCTGTGAAACGTCAACCTATCCATGTTCTCCACAGATGCTGCCTGACCCGCTGAGTTACTCCAGCACTCTGTGAAACGTCACCTATCCATGTTCTCCACAGATGCTGCCTGACCCACTGAGTTACTCCAGCACTCTGTGAAACGTCACCTATCCATGTTCTCCACAGATGCTGCCTGACCCGCTGAGTTACTCCAGCACTCTATGAAACGTCACCTATCCATGTTCTCCACAGATGCTGCCTGACCCGCTGAGTTACTCCAGCACTCTGTGAAACGTCACCTATCCATGTTCTCCACAGATGCTGCCTGACCCGCTGAGTTACTCCAGCACTCTGTGACACGTCACCTATCCATGTTCTCCACAGATGCTGCCTGACCCGCTGAGTTACTCCAGCACTCTGTGAAACGTCACCTATCCATGGTCTACACAGATGCTGCCTGACCGCCTGAGTTACCTCCAGCACTTGTGAAACGTCACCTATCCATGTTTCCACAGGATGCTGCCATGACCGCTGAGTTACTCCAGCACTCTGTGAACGTCACCACTCTACCATGTTCTCACAGATGCTGCATGAAAAACCCGATGAGTACTCCAGCACTCTGTCTTTGTTTTGGTCAGTGTTAGTTTGAGCTTGGGTTTGGACTGAGTTGCTTGTGCTCTCCCATAGGTCAACAAGTTGATTGCACGCGCCAAAACGAAATCCGCTCAGTGGCCAGGACAGCCAGAAACCATCAATCATCAACGGAGCACAGTTGTCTGTCCAGCTATACATAGAAGGGAGTAAACTCTGCCAACGGCTGCTGTGGAGATGATGGAGTAATTGCACATTGTGAGTGGCTTGGCACCGACTGTGAGTAAAATCCCACTGGCGAGCCCCCCCCACAATGTGGGTGATACAAAGCTGGGTGCAGTGTCACTGTGGAGGATGCTATGAGTGATGCACGGGCTGACCGGTTGCGGGGTGTGATGCGGTGGTGACTGAGGCCCAGACAGAGCAGAAGCCAGAACTGCCAGAAGAAGCAGCCGACAGAGAGAAGACAGAGCCAGACCTGGAGACGACAGATCGGGTCGAGAGCAGACCAGATAGACGAGGATCAGAAGAGGACCAGAGATAGAAAGACAGCCAGCAGAAAGACAGAGCAGCGCATAGTCAGCCAGAGATGCCATGGCAGATGAAGTTAATGCGGATAGATGTGGGTTTCCATTGGAGCAACAAAACAGGAAGCGATTACTATCTAGGGGAGCAGTGAATGAGCAGATTGGTGGGAGCGGGAAGATGCCACACGCACACACGCTGCAGTTGTACAGGGCCCTAGTGAGACCACGCCTGGAGTATTGTGTGCAGTTTTGGTCCCCTAATTTGAGGAAGGACATTCTTGCTATTGGGGGAGTGCAACGAAGATTTACAAGGTTAATTCCCGGGATGGCGGGACTGTCATATGCTGAGAGAATGGAGCAGCTGGGCTTGTATACTCTGGAGTTTAGAAGGATGAATTATTGAAACATATAAGATTGTTAAGGGTTTGGACCCGCTAGAGGCAGGAAACATGTTCCCGATGTTGGGGGAGTCCAGAACCAGGGGCCACAGTTTACGAATATGGAGTAAGCCATTTAGAACGGAGACGAGGAAACACTTTTCACCTATCCATGTTCTCCACAGAGT
>NW_026575319.1:0-5000 GCF_028641065.1 Leucoraja erinaceus | reverse complement strand
ACCCCAACCCCTCTTACCCCACCCCACCCCCTCTCACACCCCCCACACCTAGCGTGTCCAATCCCCAGCACCGGAAATTGGAGGAACAGCACCTCATATTCCGTTTGGGGGGTCTGCACCCCGGGGGCATGAACATCGAATTCTCCCAATTTTGTTAGTCCTTGCTGTCTCCTCCCCTTCCTCAGCCACCCTGCTGTCTCCTCCCATCCCCCAGCCTTCGGGCTCCTCCTCCTTTTCCCTTTCTTGTCCCCACCCACCCCCGCCCCCGATCAGTCTGAAGAAGGGTTTCGGCCCGAAACATTGCCTATTTCCTTCGCTCCATAGATGCTGCTGCACCCACTGAGTTTCTCCAGCTTTTTTGTGTAACCTTCGATTCTCCAGCATCTGCAGTTCCCTCTTAAACACCTTAATAATCTTATTTGTTTCAATAAGAATCCCTCTCATCCTTCTAAACTCAGCATATGACAGTCCCGCCATCCCGGGAATTAACCTGGTGAACCTACGCTGCACTCCCTCAATAGAAAGAATGTCCTTCCTCAAATCAGGGGACCAAAACTACACACAATACTCCAGGTGTGGTCTCACTAGGGCCCTGTAGTTGGTGAGAGAAAGGTTCCACATAGTTCCTCAAAAAGGCAGCCAGCATCATCAGAGGCCCACCCTATCCTGGCCACGCTCCCATCTCACCCCTGCCATCGGGAAGAAGGTACAGGAGCCTGAGAACTCTAACGTCCAGGTTCAGGAACAGCTTCTTCCCAGCAACCAACAGGCTATTAAACACGAAGAGAGACACAAGATGCTGGAGTAACTCAGGCTCAAGGGTGGTGGTCACTTGCTCTGAGCCACAGCAGAGCAAGAAGCAGCAGCCTCTGTCAATGGAGCACAGATTCTGCAGCAGATTAGAGATGATGCAATGGCGTTAATCCTGGTATCAAGGCAGGTTTGTTTATTCCAAAGCAACGATTAGATAACGGGCAGTGTCCCGTGACACCAGCCTGACACAGCACCTGGCGACTCACAGGCCTGGCACAGCCCCTGGGAACCAGCGGGATAGGCACACGCAAACACACACACACACACGCACGCACACATGCGTGTCTCCCTGTGGGTAGGGGTTCTCTCCCCTTGAACCAGGGACTGCATCAGGTGCTCACCTCTCAACCATGGATAGATCCCACACAGAGACACAAGCACGCACGTGCCCGCACACAGAGGCAAGCACACACACACACACTCACATGCACACACATACACGCACACAGACAGGCATGCACGCACACACATATGTAAACACACTTACGTGCACACGTACACAGATACACACACAGGTATGCACGCACACTCACATGCACACACAGACAGACATGTAAGCACACATGCACACACTCACAGATGTGTGCATGCATGCAGGCACACACACACGTACACTCACATGCACACACAGACATGCACGCGCACGCACACAGATACACACACAGGCATGCACGCACTCACATGCACACAAGATGTCAGCACACACACACACACGTACTCACATGCAGACATGTACGCACACACAGAGGCATGCATGTACGCACACATGTATACACACTCACATGCACACGCAGACATGTACGCACACAAAGGCATATACGCAGGTACACACACATCCATGCACACACGCACAGATGCATGCACGCACACAGATGTACACGCACACACACACACACGTGCACACACACACACACACACACTCACACACACAGATGCATGCACGCACACACACAGATGTACACTCACACACACACACACAGATGCATGCACACACACACACAGATGTACACTCACACACACACAGACACGTACACACACACACACACACAGACACACACACTTGTAGTTTCTCTCCAGTCGTACTGCATAGACGCAGCCCGACAGCCCCACCAAGATGTCCACTTGATCCCATTTGCTTGCGTTTGGCCCACAGCCCTCCTTACACCTGCCCAAGTGACTTTCAAGTTTGGTTCTGGTGCCTGCCTCAATGACCTCCCCGGACAGCCCATTCCACATGCCCACCACCACTCTCTGTGTGAAATGCTTGCCCCTCAGCTCCCGTTTAAGTCTCTACTCCCTCACCTTAAATCCATGCCCTTTAGTTTTAGACTCTGGGGGTGACCTTCATCTTATCTCTATCCACCATCTACACCTCACGCTGCCTCGGCAAGGCCAGCAGCATCATCAAGGACCAGTCTCACCCCGGCTACTCCCTCTCCCCCTCTCTCCCATCAGGCAAGAGGTACAGAAGTGTGGAGACGAACACACACATCTCCAGATTCAGGGACAGTTTCCACCCGGCTGTTATCGGGCAACTGAACCGTCCTCTCACCAACTGGAGAGCGGTCCTGACCTCCCATCTACCTCATTGGAGACCCTCGCACTATCTGTAACCGGAGTCTACCTGACACTAAACGTTGCTCACACTATCCGGTATCTGTATACTGCGGACCCCCACCCCCTCTACTGGGCAGGGCTCCCCCCGCCCCCTCCCCCCAGGGAAAGTCTTTCCCCCCCCCCCCCCCACCACCCCGACTCCTTATCCTCCCGTCTCCCCTGTTTTCTCTCCCCCCTGCCCCACTCTCCCCGTCTTTCCCCTCAGCCTCTGACCACTCTCTCCCTCTCCCCTGCCATGGTGGGGGGGGGGGTCACTCCTCATCCCCTGCCACCACCCCCCCGATCCTCTCTACTCTACCCCCTGCCCCCTCTACTCTACCCCCTGTCCCCTCTACTCTACCCCCTTCCCCCCTCTACTCTACTCTGCCCCCTCTACTCTACTCTACCCCCCTCTACTCTACCCCCCCCCTGCCCCCTCTACTCCCCCCCCTACCCCCTCTACTCTACCCCCTGCCCCTCTACTCTACCCTGCCCCCTCTACTCTGCCCCCTCTACACTACTCTGCCCCCTCTACTCTACCCCTGCCCCCTCTAATCTACCCCCTGCCCCCTTACTCTACTCTGCCCCCTCTACCCCCTCTACTCTGCCCCCTCTACTCTACCCCTGCTACTCTACCCCCTGCCCCCTCTACTACTCTAACCCCCTGCTACCTCTACTCTACCCCCTCTACTCTACCCCTCTACTCTACCCCCCCTCTACTCTACCCCCTGCCCCCTCTACTCTGCCCCCCCTGTCCCCTCTACTCTACCCCCTGCCCCTCTACTATACTCTGCCCCCTATCACCCCCTCTAACCCCTCCTCTCTACTACACCTGTGCCCCCTCTACTCTACCCCCCTGTCCTCTCTACTCTACTCTACCCCCTGTCCTCCTCTACTCTGCCCCTGCCCCCTCTATACCCCCTGCCCCCTCTACTCTACCCCCACCGTGCCCCCTCTACTCTATACCCCCCTGCCCCCTCTACTCTACTCTGCCCCCTCTACTCTACTCTACCCCCCTCTACTCTACCCCCCTGGCCCCCTCCACTCTACCCCCTGTCCCCTCTACTACTCTACCCTGCCCCCTCTACTCCCCTCTACTGCCCCCTCTACTCTACCCCCTGCCTCCCCTCTACTCTACCCCCCCTTACTCTACCCTACCCTACTATACCCCCCTGCCCCCTCTACTCACCCTGCCCCCCTCTACTCTACCCCTGCCCCCTCTACTCTACCCCCTGCCCCCTCTACTCTACCCCCCCTCTACTCTACCCCCCTGCCCCCTCTACTCTACCCCTGCCCCCCTCTACTCTACCCCTGTACCCCTCTACTCTACCCCTGCCCCATCTACTCTAACCCCCCCTCTACTCTACCCCCTGCCCCCTCTACTCTACTCTACCCCTATCCCCCTCTACCCCCCCTGCCCCCTCTACTCTACCCCTGGCCCCCTCTACTCTACTCTACCCCTCTACTCTACCCCCTGCCCCCTCTACTACCCCCTCCCCCTCTACTCTACCCTGCCCCCTCTACTCTACCCCCTTACTCTACCCTCTACTCTACCCCCCCTGCCCCTCTACTCTACCCCCTGCCCCCTCTACTCTCCCCTCGCCCCCTCTACTCTACCCCCTGCCCCCTCTACTCTACCCCTGCCCCTACTCTACTCGACCCCCTACCCCTTTACTGCCTACCCCCTCTACTCTACTAGCCCTACTCTACTCTACCCCCTACCCCTCTACTCTACCCCCCTATGCCCCTTACTCTACCCCCTGCCCCCTCTACTACCCCCCCCCCCCCCCTCTACTCTATACCCCTCTACCTACCCCTCTACTCTACCCCTCTACTCTACCCCTGCCCCCTCTAACTCTACCCCTTGCCCCTCTACTCCTACCCCTCTACTCCCCCCCCTGCCCCCTCTACTCCCCCCTGCCCCCTCTACTCTACCCCCTGCCCCCTATACTCTACCCCCTGCCCCCTCTACTCTACCCCTGCCCCCTCTACTCTACCCCTGCCCCCGCTACTCTACCCCCTGCCCCCTCTACTCTACCCCTGCCCCCTCTACTCTACCCCTCTACTCTACCCCTGCCCCCTCTACTCTACCCCTACCCCCTCTACTCTACCCTCTGTCGCCCTCTCTCACCAGAAAGGAGGGGTGGCAGAAGAGGATGATCACCGAATCCTTGGCCGTGTCCAGGCAGATGTTGCACTCGAAGCTGCCCCTGGTCGGCACGTGTGGGGCGTGTGGGGCGTGTGGGGGCCTGGGCCTCAGCCTGAGCCTCGGCCTCTACGGCCGCCTCCTCGCCGCCCGCCAGCTTATCCGCCGGCACGCGGGCCGCCATGACTAAACATTATGCCCCGCCCCCGCCAGGGATGTCCCGCCCCCACCACGCCGCCCATTGGCCGCCCCGAGGCCCCGCCCCCACCGCCAGAAGAAGAGGAGGAAGATAAAAAAAAGGAAAAGAAAAAAAAGAAAAGTGGAAGATAAAAAAAGGAAAAAAGAAAAAAAAAAGAAGAAAATGGGAAGATACAAAAGGAAAGAAAAAAAGACACGAAGAAATGGAAGTAAAAACAGGAAAAGAAAAAAAAAAAGAAGAAAAGGG